>NC_090736.1:86634052-86644052 GCF_036898095.1 Palaemon carinicauda
AAAGACATTATTATTATTATTATTATTATTATTATTATTATTATTATTATTATTATTATTATTATTAAACAATAATAATAATAATAATAATAATAATAATAATAATAATAATAATAATTATTATTATTATTACTATTTCTGGGTCGACCTGTGACGCCTGGTGAAAAGGGTCCTTCTCACTTTTCTGATATAAATCCTTCCAAATATACCAGAGAAAGCTAAAAGCATGGAATGCAGAGGTTACTACCCTTGCACGAGCACCCATTGGGCGTCGTGTATAAAGCAGGGACGTGTGAAAACCACTATTCACAGGTTGTCTTCCAGTTAGACAATACCTTCATCAAAGGGAAGGGCCGTAACAGAGGCCCTAACTAACGTACCTGAGCCACTTCACGTTCGCCGATGCTGGCGACATCTGATCTTCATCCTTCTTTTGGAACTCATAAGCGTCGTCTCGTTTGTTTTGTGCTCTCGCTATCTTTTGTGTTTTGAGGATTTATTCATCATGGCCGATGCTCTCCTTCCTCCTACACCAATGTTAAGTACCATAGATTATTTTGACAGTTATCTTAGTACCGGGCTTTGTATCCTTTTTTCACTTTTAGTGTTTGTTAGTGCGACCGGCCTTGTGCCTCCCGCGTCGTTCGCGGGCATTGTTATTGTTTACGTCTTTAGGTTTTCATTTACTGCCCGTTCGGTACTTTGTCATTTAGGTTCTTACCATTATTATTATAGATTTTAGGTCTTGCGCCTGTTATTTGAACCCTGTTATATTCTTTGGTATTTACTTACGCTTTGAGTTAATTTCTTAGTAAAACGAAGGATAACGCTTAGGGCTTTATTATAGTTTAGTACCCTACAGGCGTGGTCTTGTTTCCGCCATTATTTTCATGTTACAGGTATTATTTTACGTTATTTTATTGTTATATCCTTTTTCGTTATTCTTCGTTCCCTTTTGTTTATTGTTTTCATGTGTGTGGCTGTTTGGTTCGTTTTTGTTGTGTTTATAGTAACCACGAGTGTGAGAAGCTGGAGTTCCCGTTTTCTGTTCATGAGATAACGGGTTCTCCCTTTCTCTATCTCCCCGATGGGCATTGTTCCCGAGTGTGAGCGGCTGGAGCTTCCCGTTTTCTGTTCATACAGTCACGGGTTCTCCCTCTCTCTAACTCAACCTTTTACGATATTATTTTCATCATATTATTAGTCCATTTTGTATTTATGGTTACTTTTACATTCTATTTATCATAGGCTAGTGTTTATGTTGGTCCTTTTGTATGAGAGTCTATAGTTGGTTAGTTGGCAGGCCCAAGAGCCCCTTATTAGTTCCCCCCCCCCACTAGTTCCATCCTCTCCCTGCTACGGTCAGGGAGTTGGGTCTGAACCTCCATACAACTCCGCCATGAGTTTTACCGCTTGAGCCGGGAACACGTTACTTACCTATTTCTAATGCGCTCCTCCGGCAGGGTCTCGTCCCCTCGGTGGTTCCCCGCACATAGGCTCCGGCTACGGCCATTTGAAACCATCCCCCCCCCATCCATCTCACGCCCCGGGGTTACCTTACGGATATCTTTTAGAAGATCAGTCACACAATAGGTTTTATTTTTATTATCTACGACCTTACCCAAGATCTCCGGCTTGTTCCGGTGATCTTTCATGCACTAGCCTACATGTTAGCTGTAATTACCCAGAGGCTCCAGCCCATATATACTTTTTGCTCCGGCGCACTACGGAGTAGTTTAAATCTCACCAGTTTAGTAATTACAATGGGGCTCCGGCCCCTTTTTTAGTACAAACCTTACATGCACACCATATTCCTCCCAAACTCTATAATTTTCATGTTATTTTAGAGTCTCCAGGTGCGTCTTAATTCATTTAACCTTTTTATTACAGAAAGTCCGTTGTGCCGTCAAGGGTTGCTCCGCCTCCTTTACGGATCCGATAGGCCATGATATCTGCCGATCCCACGCCCACTGTGCGATCTCCTTCATCCGTGAACCGGGCCAGGCCCCCTACATGGTCTGGTTCCCGAAGGCTTGCACCTTGTGCTACGACCTCTCAACGGTCTTGCTTAATGATGATATAAGATTTCTCTATTTCTACTGTTTCTTCTATGATTATAATATTGAATTTCAATTCAGTGTTCTATTATCAATTTTTGAGATGTATCTTACTGTTTTATATTTGGAAATACATTAATTTTTTCCTTAGTTCTAATGTATTTTACCACTTCCAGGCTGATGAGGATGCTCTCCGGGCCGCCAAATCTAGCCTCCGGCCCTGGGTGTCAGGGTTTGGAAGAAACGCCCCCACCGGCTGCCCTTATCTCCTTGACGGTGACATGGCCTCCCGTCTTTTTCCAGGCTCCTCCTCAGCGGCGGTACCTTCAGCCCCAGCCGCTCCCATGATTGAAGCTATCAGGGCGGCTATCCCTCTGGAGGAAGATAACCAGCTCTCAGGAGACGTCTCCGCCCAGGATATCAACGTCGAACCAATGGACAAGCAGGTTAGTGGTGTTGAGTTGGCAGATCCCTTTCTCTCACCTACTCCTTCCTCTTCCTCATCTTTCCTCGGCTTTGATAAGCCTCAGACTTCATCTTGGGATCCCTCTCTATCTGTTCGACCCAAGGTGAAGCCGCTTTGCAAAACCAAAATACTTCATAGCACTTCAGCTTCGCCAATTTCCGTATCCCCAGTCCCCGGACCTTCATCGACTCCTGACATCTCTACCAAAACTACTTCGCCTCCCAAAGGACACAAAAGCAAGTCCGCTAAGACCAAGGCTTCAGGTGCGAGTAGTTCTTCGGAGCCTCCGTTAATACTTAGTGCCTTCAAGGATTTCATGCAGTCACAGGTGAAGGACCTGGTACAATCGCAAATTAAACAACAAGCGGGTTCTATAACGGAGTTGAGGGATATGGTATCGAGCCTCCTCCGTACTGGGTCTCAGGTACCCCCACCTACAGCCCCAGACACATCTAGCAACCACCCTTTGATAAAAATAATCCGTGGCGGTTCGCTAGGCATGCTTCGTACCTAGATGGTACCCTAACGCTAGAGGGATTGGGGACCCGTCCTCTAGATGATCTGGAGTTTTACCCTCCTGGTCTTCAATTCTCATTTAACGGTTTCGTCCGGCTGAAAGAACATGCTCTTGTTCGGATGGATAAGGTTCCTAAGGAAACCGTGATCTTCCCTAAGGAACAGGCCCAAGCTGTCTGGGCCCGGACTCTCACCGAATGGGGATGTGTTAATTCTAAACTGACCCCTCATAAGGGAGCCTATACCATCTTTACGGCTCCCCCATCCATCACCTCCCCGCTTGTGGATAAGGTGGCCGAATTGACTATACAATCAGTCAAGGAAAGCTCACCTATGTCTATCTTGAAGGAGAAGGACCCCACCTCTATGCTCGTTCCAGCCCCTTTGGGCATCTGGAATGATACATCTGCTATCTTTACGGTGGGGAAGCTAGATCCGGAATGCGCGTCCTTGCTGTTCTCTGAGAGACTTCCCAAATTGCCGGACCACCTCCTTAAATCGGAGCTTGACGCTAGAAACAAGCTGGCTAGATCTCTCCATTCCATAGTGTCTACGGAGTTGTTGTCCTCCCTGTACAATGATGAGCCCTTCTTCCGCGTCTTTGCGAAGAATTTGCTCCAGACGTTTCAAGTGGACCTGCATGATTTCTGGACAGCCCGGACGAACTGCAGAAAGCATGTTCTTTCCGAGGCCTCCATTAGACATGAAGCAAATAGGCTCAACGCCTCCTCCTACTAGGGTAAGACACTCTTCCCCCAAGAAGAAGTCGACAAGGTCCTCCAGGATGCAGTGAGGGCTAATCAGAACCTACAGGTTCGGTGGGGCCTTTCGAACAAAAGAAAGTTCGAATACGGGAGAAAACCCTTTTCTAAGAAACGACAAAGGCCCTATACTTCGTTTAAATCTAACCGTGGCCAATTCAATCAACCTCAGGGCCCTCACTCATCGACTCCCTCTACCTCTAAGATGGTTCCTCCGCAAGCTCCTCAGCCTCAACAGATTGTTTTCCTTCCGGCACCTCAAGGTACCCAAGCAACTCCCATGGCTTCTTGGATGACCTCCCCTGCCTTCAACCCTGCCTATGAGACCTCAGCTTCCTTTCGAGGGTACTCTAGAGGCAGCAACAAGGGTAGAGGTCAGTTCCGCCAGCGAGGCGGACCTAGGACCAGGGGTCCCCGAGGAGGACGTGGAGCTAAATTCCCCTCGACACAATGAAGTGAGTCAGGTAGGGGGGAGACTATATCATTTCCGGGACCAATGGACCTTCAGTCCTTGGGCTCACAGCATAGTCTCCAAAGGCCTAGGATGGAAATGGTCGCACAGATCTTCACCTCCGACAGAGACCTTCTTCCAGAAACCCACTCCCATCTTGGAAGAATACACCATGGAGTTACTCAAGAAAAATGCGATAAAGAGGGTACGATCACTGAAATTCCAAGGACGCCTCTTCACAGTTCCCAAGAAAGACTCTTCGGCGTTGAGAGTGGTCCTGGACTTTTCCAAACTGAATTCTTACATTCTTTGCGACAAGTTCCGTATGCTGACTGTCTCTCAGGTACGGACCTTACTTCCCCGTGGGGCCGTCACCACCTCTATCGATCTTACTGACGCCTATTATCACGTCCCAGTAGCACGAAACTTCTCTCCTTACCTAGGCTTCCGTCTAGGCAAGAAAGCTTACGCCTTCAAAGTCATGCCCTTCGGCCTCAGCATAGCCCCCAGGATATTTACAAAACTGGGGGAAACAGTATTGGAACAACTCAGGGGACAAGGGATCATGGTAATCGCTTATCAGGACGATTGGCTCATCTGGGCTCGGTCGGTCCCGGAATGCAACAAGGCTACAACCAAAGTGCTTCAGTTTCTCAACAAACTGGGGTTCAAGGTCAACCTACAAAAGTCTCGCCTTCAACCATCAAGCCACTTCGATTGGTTAGGCATCCGCTGGGACCTCTCAAATCACAAACTGTCTCTTCCTCCCAAAAAGGTCAAAGAGATAGCGTCCAAAACCAAGAACTTCCTCAAGAACAAACAGGTGTCACAGAGAGCCTTGGAACGAGTTCTAGGCTTACTCCAATTCGCCTCAGTGACAGACCTCCTCCTGAAAGCCAAACTCAAGGAAATCAATCGAGTTTGGAGAAAGAGAGCTACCATAAGACTACGAGACAAGATATCGAAGATCCCCTCAATCCTGATAAAGAGACTCCGACCATGGTCAAAACCAGAGAGCCTTTCCAAATCGGTTCCTCTGCAATTCCCTCCTCCACAAGTGACGATTCACACAGACGCGTCTCTCAGCGGCTGGGGGGGGGGGGGGCCTACCACAAACAACGGATGTTTCACGGCCCCTAGTCCCCTGCCATGAAACACTTCCACATCAACGTACTGGAAGCCATGGCAGTACTCCTGACTCTCAAATGTCTCTCCCCTCCACAGTCCACCCATGTCAGGATAGTCTCCGACAGCACAGCAGTAGTACACTGCATAAACAGAGGCGGATCAAAATCTCCCAACCTGAATCAAGTCCTGATTATGATTTACCTTGGCATTGGAAAAGAACTGGTTCCTGTCAGCTTCTCACCTAGCAGGAGTCCAGAATATGATAGCGGACTCACTATCCAGGACGAAACCACTGGAGTTAGAATGGTCTGTGGACATGAATTATTTCCGGAGGATTTCCAGGCTGGTTCCCGGTCTCCAGGTGGATCTATTCGCGACACAACTGAACCACAAACTTCCTTGTTATGTGACCCCAAACCTGGACCCTCAGGCATATGCTATGGACGCTCTAACCCTGGATTGGAACCATTGGAAGAAGATTTACCTGTTCCCTCCGGTGAATCTTCTGATGAAAGTTTTCCAAAGCTACGCTCCTTCCGTGGAATAGTGGCTCTGGTAGTGCCAAATTGGCCAAAAAGCAGTTGGTTTCCTCTCCTACTCGAGTTGAAACTCCGTCCCTTCCGGATCCCATTCCTCAAGCTGACCCAGGTAGTCCAAACACAGACTGTGTCAGATTCCTCAAGGATAGCCCAAACCCTAACTTTGTCGACTTCATGAAGTTTTCTGCCCACAGAGATGCAAACATTGACCCGTAAAATGTCCTCTTCATAGAATCAGACAAGAGGGACTCCACAATTAGACAATATGATTCAGCCATTAAGAAACTAGCAGATTTCCTAAAGTCTTCAGGGGAGTTTCGAATGACCTCTAATCTGGCCATCTCATTCTTTAGGTCCTTATTTGACAAGGGTCTAGCAGCTAGTACTATAACAACGATTAAGTCAGCTCTGAAGATCTTCCTTGTGGGTTTCAAAATTGACTTAGCTGATCCCTATTTTTCCTCTATCCCGAAAGCCTGTGCTAGGCTCAGACCTGCAGTTCGTCCACAAAAGGTCTCATGGTCTCTGAACGACGTACTGAAGCTCGCCTCAGACACCGATAATGAAGCCTGCTCCTACATCACTCTTCTTAGGAAGACCTTATTTCTAACGGCTTTGGCCTCAGGTGCTAGAATCTCAGAATTAGCAGCTCTCACATGTAATCCTGAAAATATAGATTTCCTCCCGTTAGGTGAAGTCCTACTTTCTCCAGGCAGAGCTTTCCTAGCTAAAAACGAGGACCCACAACACAGATGTTCCCCTGGGAAGATTATCCCTCTTCCACAAGATACTTCTTTGTGTCCAGTCACTACACTTCGAGCCTTTTTAGCTAGAACTGCCACCCGCTCGTCTGGCCCCCTGATTGTTAGAGAACAAGGCGGCACTATTTCCATTCAAGGCATCAGACAACACATCCTGTCCTTTATTAACCCTGGAACGGTACGGTGGGTCGTCCGCGACCCCGAGCGTAAAAAAAAAAAGAGGTTTTTCTCACGTGACTCACCCCCATGACTGAATTTGTGGGTGATCGACCTGCAGTAGGTGTCTCGCCTACACGCTCTAGTAGTGTCCAGATGTGCATTGCTGTAGCTGTACTCCTTCCCCGATTTCTGAGACGCGTCGGGGTCGAGCGCGACCGAGTTTACCCTTCTAAGGTAAATTGCATAATTATCAAAGTTATTACGTATTATGAAATTGTCGTAGAATGGTGCAACTTGTATAGGTTATCAGTTGTGGAAAGTCTTGGTGGATTATTTGGCTACCATGTGCATGATTTTTTTTTAGTTAATATGTCGTTCATCACCACGAGGACCATTTTACCGGGAGTGCCCCTTTTTCATTTTTTCTCATTTTTTTGCCAAGTCATTTTTCCGTAAGATATTGCCAAATAGTGTCGGAAAACTTTTGCTTTTTTAGTGTTGGAAAGTGTGTCTAGATGATCTGGCTACCCATGCGTGACTTTGTTTTTGTCAGATACGACATTGTTATTGGTATATTGGGTATTTAACTGCGGTTGCCAATTTCTGTTTTTTTCCAATATTTGTAAAAATTTACTACGTAGTAAGGAATTGCCGTATATTATTCATTTTTTTTTCATGTTTATGTGTTAGAAAGTGTGCCTTGATGGTGGGGCTAACACGTGCATGTCTTTTTTTTTATCTGAGATACCGTATATTAGAATGTTGGGCATTTTACCGCGAGTGCCCCTTTTTAATTTTTTTTCATTTTTTTGCCAAGTCATTTTTCCGTAAGATATTGCCAAATAGTGTCGTAAAACTTTTACTTTTTTAGTGTTGGAAAGTGTGTCTAGATGATCTGGCTACCCATGCGTGACTTTGTTTTTGTCAGATACGACGTAGTTATTGGTATATTGGGTATTTAACTGCGGTTGCCAATTTCTGTTTTTTTTTCAATATTTGTAAAAATTTACTACGTAGTAAGGAATTGCCGTATATTATTGATTTTTTTTCATGTTTATGTGTTAGAAAGTGTGCCTTGATGGTTGGGCTAACACGTGCATGTCTTTTTTTTTATCTGAGATCCCGTATATTAGAATGTTGGGCATTTTTCCGCGAGTGCCCCTTTTTATTTGTTTTGCATTTTTTTGCTTAGTCATGTTACCGTAAGGAATTGGCAAGTAGTGTCGCAAAACTTATATTTTCATAATGTTGGAAAGTGTGTCTAGATGATCTGGCTACCCATGCATGACTTTGTTTTTGTCAGATACGACGTTGTTATTGGTATATTGGGTATTTAACTGCGGTTGCCAATTTCTGTTTTTTTTTCAATATTTGTAAAAATTTACTACGTAGTAAGGAATTGCCATATATTATTGATTTTTTTTCATGTTTATGTGTTAGAAAGTGTGCCTTGATGGTTGGGCTAACACGTGCATGTCTTTTTTTTTATCTGAGATGCCGTATATTAGAATGTTGGGCATTTTACCGCAAGTGCCTCTTTTTAATTTTTTTTTTTTATTTTTTTGCCAAGTCATTTTTCCGTAAGATATTGCCAAATAGTGTCGTAAAACTTTTGCTTTTTTAGTGTTGGAAAGTGTGTCTAGATGATCTGGCTACCCATGCGTGACTTTGTTTTTGTCAGATATGACGTAGTTATTGGTATATTGGGTATTTAACTGCTGTTGCCAATTTCTGTTTTTTTTTCAATATTTGTAAAAACTTACTACGTAGTAAGGAATTGCCGTATATTACTGATTTTTTTTTCATGTTTTTGTGTTAGAAAGTGTGCCTTGATGGTTGGGCTAATACGTGCATGTCTTTTTTTTTATCTGAGATTCCTTATATTAGAATGTTGGGCATTTTTCCGCGAGTGCCCCTTTTTATTTGTTTTGCATTTTTTGCTTAGTCATGTTACCGTAAGGAATTGGCAAGTAGGGTCACAAAACTTATATTTTTATAGTGTTGGAAAGTGTCTCTAGATAATCTGGCTACCCATGCCTATTTTTTTCAGCCAGATATAGCGTATATATAGGTATGTGTTCGATTTTCCTGTGATTGCCATTTTTTCGTTTTTTCCTATTTCTTTCAAAATTAACACGTACTAAGGAACTATCACAGAGTAATGATTCATTTAGATGTTTATTTGTCGGAAAATGTGCCTTGATTGTTTGCCTAGCACGTGGCTGAAATCTTTTTTTCTGAAATGCGTATAATAAAATGTTGGCCATTTTTCCGCGAGTGCCCCTTTTTATTTGTTTTTTATTTTTTTACTTAGTCATGTTACCGTAAGGAATTGGCAAGAAGTGTCGCAAAACTTATATTTTTATAGTGTTGGAAAGTGTTTCTATATGATCTGGCTACCCATGCCTATCTTTTTTTTTAGCCAGATATGGCGTATATATAGGTATGTGTTCGATTTTCCTGTGATTGCCATTTTTTCGTTTTTTCCCATTTCTTTCAAAATTACTACGTACTAAGGAACTATCACAGAGTAATGATTCATTTATATGTTTATTTGTCGGAAAATGTGCCTTGATGGTTTGCCTAGCACGTGGCTGAATTTTTTTTTTTTTTTCTGAAATGCTGTATATTAAAATGGCCATTTTTCCGCGAGTGCCCCTTTTTATTTGTTTTGCATTTTTTTGCTTAGTCATGTTACCGTAAGGAATTGGCAAGTAGTGTCGCAAAACTTATAATTTTATAGTGTTGGAAAGTGTTTCTAGATGATCTGGCTACCCATGCCTATATTTTTTTTTTAGCCAGATATGGTGTATATATAGGTATGTGTTCGATTTTCCTGTGATTGCCATTTTTTCGTTTTTTCCCATTTCTTTCAAAATTACTACGTACTAAGGAACTATCACAGAGTAATGATTCAGTTAGATGTTTATTTGTCGGAAAATGTGCCTTGATGGTTTGCCTAGCACATGGCAGAATTTTTTTCTTTTTCTGAAATGCCGTATATTAGAATGTTAGCCATTTTTCCGCGAGTGCCCCTTTTTATTTGTTTTGCATTTTTTGCTTAGTCATGTTACCGTAAGGAATTGTCAAGTAGTGTCGCAAAACTTATATTTTTATAGTGTTGGAAAGTTTTTCTAGATGATCTGGCTACCCATGCCTATC
>NC_090736.1:86651489-86736489 GCF_036898095.1 Palaemon carinicauda
ATCTCTTTAGTTCCTCTACTTGCTTCGCATAGTGGCGAAAGAACACTCTGGAAGACTTCCAGCCCGTGTATGAACGGAGATGTTCAAAATCCATACAATTAAAGAAATTTAGGGATGAGGCAACTTTCCTCGGATCGTGACCTGCGGGTGTACTGTCAGGAGCCGCTCTGCGAATAAAATATGTGATTCAGAGATAAATTTGAGCCTGATGTTTCTCCCCTGAATAGTTGACCACCCTTGAAGTCTGAAGTTCTACGAAGATAGACCTTTAGGCATTCTACTGGACATAGAGATGCATCTTCTTTCAGAGGGCAGATTCTCCAGGGACCCCACCTGTTGGTGGGTAACTCATTCTTGGCAAGAAACGTAGGATCCGGAAACAGGTTCAGATCCCCCCCATCCAGGAACTGAACACGACCTGCCTCTCTCGAGAGGGCTACGATCTCACTAACCCTGGCCCCGGACGCGAGTGCAAATAAGAAAATAACTTTTTGCGTCAAATCCTTTAACGCACATTCTTCATTGCTCAACAGGGAGGCGAAATGAAGAACTTTGTCTAAAGACCATGAGATGGGCTTTGGAGGTGCTGAAGGTCTGAGCCTAGCGCAGGCTTTCGGAACTTTATTAAAGATCTCGTTACCTAGGTCGATCTGGAAGGCAAATAAAATGGGTCTCATCAAAGCAGATTTACACACTGAAATCGTGTTAGCTGCCAACCCTTGGCCATGGAGGTGGATGAAGAAAGATAACCAGAAGTCTGTTGTGATCTCCTGCGGATTCTTTGCCTTTACAAAGGCCACCCATTTTCTCCAAGATGACTCATATTGCCTTCTAGTCGATTTGCACTTATATTCCTCTAGGAAGTCTATGCTGGCTTTCGAAATCCCGAAACGCTTTCTCACCGCAAGGGCGAGAAAATCATGAGCTGCAGGGTCCGGGTTTTCTGTAATGAAGCGCAGACAGTCGACTTCTGGACTCGCTGGGTCAGAACTGGATGTGGTAGCGGCACAAACTTCATCTGTAGTTCCAACGCCAAGGGGAACCACATGCTGTTCGGCCACTTGTGGGCCACTATTGCCGCTACCCCCTTGAAGGATCTCAGTTTGTTGAGGACCCTCAACAGAAGGTTGTGAGGAGGGAACAGATAAATCCTGGACCATCTGTTCCAGTCGAGGGACATCGCGTCCACTGCTTCCGCTAAGGGGTCCTCGTACGGGGACACGTACAGGGGCAACTTCTTGTTGTCTTTCGTCGCAAAAGAGGTCTATCTGCAGTTCTGGGACTTGATTCAGAATGAAGGAGAATGATCCTGCGTCTAAGGACCATTCCGACTCTATCGGTGTGAACCTGGATAGAGCGTCCGCTGTCACATTGCGGACTCCTTGAAGGTGAACTGCCGACAGGTACCACTTCTTCTTTTCCGCCAATTGGAAAATGGCTAACATCACCTGGTTGAGAGGTGGTGACCTCGACCCTTGTCGATTGAAGCATCTCACAACCACCTCGCTGTCCATCACCAATCTTATGTGGATCGAGTGACGCGGGGAGACTTTCTTTAAGGTAAGGAGCACTGCCATAGCTTCTAGAAAGTTTATATGAAAGGTCCTGAATAGCTTGGACCAAGTCCCCTGGACTTTTTTCCGATGAGAGTGACCTCCCCATCCCTCCTTTGAGGCGTCTGAGTGAATCGTCATCGACGGGGGAGGTGGCTGAAGAAGAACCGACTTCTTTAGATGTCTGGCTTGGGACCAAGGCCTGTGAAGAGTACGTAGCCGAGGCGGCACTGGTCTTCTCAGATCTCTTCGCGCGTTTGATGCATACCTCCTCCAAACTCCGGTTGCATCCTTTAGCTGTGCTCTTAGCACTGGGTCTGTCACTGAAGCAAACTGGAGAGAGCCTAGTACCCTCTCCTGTTCGCGTCTTGATATCCTTTTGGAATCTAGAAGTCTCTTGACAGAGCCTGCTATCTCCTTCCTTTTCTTCGTCGGGATGGAGAAACTGTGTGACAAAAGGTCCCAGTGGATTCCCAGCCACTGGAACTTTTGGGATGGAGAAAGTCGAGACTTTTTTCTGTTGATCTTGAAGCCTAGGTACTCTAGGAACTGGATCACCTGACTGGAAGCTTGCAAGCATTCGGTCTCGGATGCTGCCCACACCAGCCAGTCGTCCAGGTAGGCTACTACCTGAATTCCCTTTAGGCGTAATTGTTTGAGAGCTGCGCTCGCAAGCTTCGTGAAAATCCTTGGGGCTATGTTTAGCCCGAATGGCATGGCTCTGAAGGCGTATAGTCTCCGTTGTAGCCTGAACCCTAGGTAGGGGGAGAGTCGACGGCTGATTGGAATGTGCCAATAGGCGTCTGACAAGTCTATAGAGACTGAGTATGCCCTCTTGGGCAGTAAGGTCCTTATGTGTTGCAGTGTTAGCATCTTGAATTTGCAATTCACTATGAACTTGTTGAGTGGCGACAAGTCCAGAATGACTCTGAGCTTTTCCGAGTCTTTCTTGGGAACACAAAACAGCCTCCCTTGGAATTTGATGGACTTCACCTTTCGGATCACCTTTTTCTCCAACAGTTCTTGAACGTACTCCTCCAGAACGGGGGTGGAGTGTTGGAAAAACCGAAGGCACGGGGGTGGAGTGCTGTACCAGCTCCAGCCCAGTCCATTCTTGAGTAGGCTTTGGGCCCAGGGATCGAAGGTCCAGCGATCCCAAAATTTCATCAGTCTCCCTCCTACCGGTATCGTTTCAATCGGACTGCCGTCCTGAGGTCTTGCCTCCCTGACCACGACCACCTCTGAATCCCCTTCCCCTTGAGGGGCGCCTAGACGAGCCTCTGGCTGCTCCTCTAGGTTTTGCACGAAAGGAAGAAGACTGTCCTTCGAACGTTGGGGTGAATGCGGTGGACTGACCTGGCACAGCCTGGGGTACCCACTGAAAAGTGGTCGGGGTTTGTGCCACCATCTGGGGCACTGGAGGCAATGGCAATTGCAGTTGCTGTTGCTGTCTAAAAGGCTTGGCTGGCCGAGACGGTAGCCAAGTCCTCATATTCTTCCTCTTTGGTTGAGGACCCTCATCCGGGGAAGACTTTCTTTTGATAGCCAGGCCCCACTTCTGGAGAAGGTTTCTATTCTCCACGGCGGCCTTATCAACAACTTCTTTGACCACATCGGTAGGGAAAAGGTCTTTTCCCCAAATGTTGGAGGAGATTAACTTCCTTGGCTCGTGTCTCACCGTACCCCGGTGAACACGAACTCCCTGCAAGCTCTCCTTGCCTTGACGAAGCTATAAAGGTCCTTCGTCACTGTGGCTAGGTGAGACTTAGCCACCACCATGAACATTTCATGGACCTTGGGGTCACTTGCCATCGTCTCAAGAGTAGTCTGATGAGACATTGAGGCAGCCAGTCTTTCTTTTGTCTCGAACTCTCTTCGTAAAAGAGAGTCGGACAGCTTGGGGAGGTCCTCGCCGAATTGCCGTCCGGCAATATCAGCCTCCAACTTTCCCACTGAGAACGTCAGATGGACATCCTTCCAGTCTTTGTGGTCCATAGGCAGGGCCAGCGACAAGGGTTTACACTCCTCCAGGGAGGGGCAAGGCTTGCCGGCCTCGACTGCCTTTAGGACAGCCGCAAACCCTTTCTGTAAAAAGGGGAAGGCTCTAGCAGGAGAGGACACAAAAGAAGGGAGCTTCTTGCTCAATGCAGCTACCTTCGAGTTAGAGAAGCCCCTCTCTTTCATCGAGGATGAAAGTAGGGCTTGAGCCTTAGCGTGGTCCATAATTATGACCTCCTTCGGCTCTGTCTCCTCCCTTGAAGCTGGTTCTTTTCTCAGCCGGAGATAGCAGTCCGGATATGATGCCTTGCTGGGCCAGAATTCCACCTCCTCTAGGGGAACTGAACCCAGCTTATCCGAGATGACGATCTTTCCAGTCGTCATCGGCATGTGCTCAGCATACCTCCATGGGTTAGCATCTGAGCATAATGGAAGGTCTTTCACATTGAGCCTTTTCCGGGGCCCATGTGATTCTGCCAGGGACTGCATACGCAGTTCCATAGCAGCCGCCTTCTCCTGATTCTCCTTCTGCATTTGTTGGATCATTCCAACAATCGAAGAGAGGGCCTGTCCCAGTTCTACTGGGAGAGCGGCCGATGTTGAGGGAATAGGCTCCGGAATCTGAACCGGAGTAGCCGACACCTCGTCGACCTCATCCTCTACGACATCCGGGGTTTGAACTTCATCCTGACCTTCTGCCAGGAGGTCTTGTTCCAAACGCTCGTCCAGGTCAGACATCCTGTCATCTAACTGGATGTCTTGCATCGCGACTGCGACTTCCACGTCCACCTGGACTTGATCTTGGGGGATCTGCTCTTGAGGCTGGGGAATCACTGCATCAGCTGATGCCTTGGGAAAAAGATACGCCCTCATCTTCTCACTTGGAAGATAAGGGCCAGAGGTGTTCTTTTGGAAGCCCCTTACCCAGGTACGAAGCTTCTCCCTTGCTATATCCCTTGATTCCGCCGTTCTAGGGGAATCAAAAGCCTCAGTAATCAGGTTAGTGCATACAGTACATACCTGAGGGTCCCAATACTGGAGATCATCCTTGGAGACAGCGCATGCTGCGTGTCTCCTACAACACTCATGTCCTCAGAGGTTCTTGCTGCGGACGTTGCAGAAAACATTTCCGCACTTCGGAGGGTCCTCCTGTAAAGAGAAGAAATTTCCATGAGTATCAAGTGAACTATGTATCACTGGATATGCATAGTATAGCATAACAATTCATAAAGGAAAGACACACACTTGTGTTTCCCTCACAACCCATTGTTGCAGCCTTCCAGATAATAAAATCAAAATGGTTAATCTCTTCTAGAGTAATCAATGCAAGGTTTCCAGAGGAAACAGGTGGAGCTCACACCTGAGCAATGATTTTAAAATCCTGGATAATGGACAGGAAAGAACTCACTTTCCTATCTGTAGGGCAACAGCAAAGGGATGTGCGAGAAAACACAATAGTGTTAGAAGACACAGTGCTGTACCAAAACCCTTACCATAGTTTTCTTCTTACTGTATATGTTATACTGAAGAATACTAGTACAGTATAGGGGGATGCGTGCCGGCCTGCCTTTGCCGGCCGGCACACACCATAACTAGCTTTAAAGTATACTACTTAACAGCTATAAGGCGGCAGCACTCTGGTTCAAATGCATGTGCCGGTCGGCAGCAACTGCCGGCCGGTAACAGCCAATGTTGGCCGGCAATGGCTGCCGGCCAGCAACTACACAAGGTAGTACCCAGCTGCCGGCCACACTCTTGGTGACCGGCAGACAAGGGCTGACATAAGCCGGCCGGCAAAGGTACAAGACCGATGCCAGCCGGCAGCAAAAGAACCAGAGGACTACACCTGCCCGGCTGCCGGCCTCATAGGCCGGCAGCCGGGTCAGGTACAGCACTAGAAGAAAAAAAGAATGGATGCCGGGAAAAGAGTGTACACAACCTCCAAGCCCGGCAACCGAAAGAGTGCATATAAGGAAGGGGAGAAACTAATTCAGGCTTCCTGACCAATGCCGTCTGGCTCTACAGGCAGGCATGGATGAGGGACCAAGAGAGGTCCGGGCAGCACTCGAAAACATAAGACCCTTGCCGGCCAGCAGCTCTGCCGGCCGGCAAGGGGCTGAGTCAATTCCACATCCTAACCTATACTAGGTCCAGATGTAGAACGACGTACAGTACAGTAATGGCTCGGCCATTACGGAGAAAGAGGGGGAAGGGACAAGAGGGTCCTGCCAACCTTGCTTTAGTGACAGATCACCCGCAGCCAAGAAACTTATCTTAGCCTAAGGGAGATCTAAGGGGGAAGGCCAGCAATACTTGCCAGCTCCCAGAGCACCAAAGCAAGGAAGGCGATGCTACTCCCAGGGAAAGAAACTTATCCTCCCCCGAGAACAGCAACAAGGACTAGTCTGGTAGATCACAAAAGAAGGGATCATATCCACAGAAACCTTCGGTAGTGACCTAAGGGAGCTAAGCTCCCTTTGTCTGTGTCAGGTCAGCGAGGGGGACTCAGCCCCAAGCCAGACAACACAGACTCAGACTAAAAAACTCTGTTGTTCTGTCCCTCTTGAACCATACTACAGGAACAGGAAGGTACAGTAACACCCCAGTATAGTTTTATCGAAAATAAATTCGGAAAAAACCACTTAGGGATAAGCCCAAGGCTTAAACAGAGGGAAAGGGATTGCATACCTTCTCCGAAGAAAAGAAAGCAACCGGGGAGTATGATAAAGTATACTAAGGCTCCATAAGCAACTAGCCTAGGCACCAAGAGAATCGATTACCTAAATCACCGAAACTCACTCGTATACTTTCTTGGAAATATTCCACACAGTCTTAAATGTATAAAATATAGCCTAAAGCTTCAATAAAATTTTAATTACACTCGGAAAAACCAAAATCATGCATGAAGTACTAGGACCAAACGACTAGGCTACATGGCCTAGCGTAGGCCAGAATGGCGAATACTTCGCCAAATAATACTAAGCACGAAAGGAAATCCTATGTAATGCTAAATAGCTAAAATTTATTAAAGCAAAACAACCAGGAATGTCGCTCTGACTAACTAATTTATACCTAGCGAGCGACAGCGTCCAGGACGCCTCTGGTAGGCTACGGCTCTTGTATCAAAGATTAATCCTATTAATCACTCAAAATTTTACCAAGAGCCTACATTTATACATAAAAGACATTATACTCAACTTATCAGAGGCCAACGAAGACGGAGAAGCCATGAAAAAGTAGAATAAATCCAAGATTTGCGAAAAACACAGGAAAAAACACCGAGTTGTTAAGCTACGCAAAAAGGAATACAGATGGCGCCAGGATTGGCACCAGGCACGCATACGAATCGGAGGATAGGGAAGCCTTGGGAGCGGCTCCCCTTTTTCTTTCCCGAATTCGTATCTCGCCAATCACCTCCTACGAGACGAAATCTCTGTCCAGGATGTAGATTGCCATGTGGCGTGTCAAGAATACATCCTCTGATATGTCGCGATATCCCTTTCACGAGGGATACTCGCTCCAGGAGTTAGAATTCTGGTACCTTAAGGTAAATTCTCTGGGAATATCGCCGTAGTTGTAATATACCCTAGGAAGCTACCCTATAGGAACTTCCATCAGGACGACATGGCTTGAGGCCAAAAATATATATATATATATATATATATATATATATATATATATATATATATATATATATATATATATATATATATATAACCCATAGCAATTGTTGTTTTTGTGAAATAACTTCAAAAAGTTTTTATTTTTGCTTTACTATTATAATTTTCATTGTGAATGTATCCCAGTATGTAAAAGTAGTTCAATAGTAATAGAATAATAGTTAGAAGCTTTTTTTTATGAATGACTGTTCAAGAATATGAAATAACTAAATATACATGCACACACACATACACACACACACACACACACACACATATATATATATATATATATATATATATATATATATATATATATATATATATATATATATATATATATATATATATATGTGGTGTGTGTGTGTATATATATATATATATATATATATATATATATATATATATATATATATATATATATATATATATATATATATATATATATATATATACATATATATATATATATATATATATATATATATATATATATATATATATATATATATATATATACAGGGCATATATATACATACATACATATACCGAGGCACTTCCCCCAATTTTGGGGGGTAGCCGACATCAACAAATGAAACAAAAAAAAGGGGGACCTCTACTCTCTACGTTCCTCCCAGCCTGACAAGGGATTCAACCGAGTTCAGCTGGTACTGCTAGGGTGCCACAGCCCACCCTCCCCCGTTATCCACGACAGATGAAGCTTCATAATGCTGAATCCCCTACTGCTGCTACCTCCACGGTCATCTAAGGCACCGGAGGAAGCAGCAGGGCCTACCGGAACTGCGTCACAATTGCTCGCCATTCATTCCTATTTCTAGCACGCTCTCTTGCCTCTCACACATCTATCCTCCTATCACCCAGAGCTTTCTTCACTCCATCCATCCACTCAAACCTTGGCCTTCCTCTTGTACTTCTCCCATCAACTCTTGCATTCATCACCTTCTTTAGCAGACAGCCATTTTCCATTCTCTCAACATGGCCAAACCACCTCAACACATTCATATCCACTCTAGCTGCTAACTCATTTCTTACACCCGTTCTCACCCGCACCACTTCGTTCCTAACCCTATCTACTCGAGATACACCAGCCATACTCCTTAGACACTTCATCTCAAACACATTCAATTTCTGTCTCTCCGTCACTTTCATTCCCCACAACTCCGATCCATACATTACAGTTGGTACAATCACTTTCTCATATAGAACTCTCTTTACATTCATGACCAACCCTCTATTTTTTACTACTCCCTTAACTGCCCCCAACACTTTGTAACCTTCATTCACTCTCTGACGTACATCTGCTTCCACTCCACCATTTGCTGCAACAACAGACCCTAAGTACTTAAACTGATCCACCTCCTCAAGTAACTCTGCATTCAACATGACATTCAACCTTGCACCACCTTCCCTTCTCCTACATCTCATAACCTTACTCTTACCCACATTAACTCTCAACTTCCTTCTCTCACACACCCTTCCAAATTCTGTCACTAGTCGGTCAAGCTTCTCTTCTGTGTCTGCAACCAGTACAGTATCATCCACAAACAACAACTGATTTACCTCCCATTCATGGTTATTCCCGTCTACCAGTTTTAATCCTCGTCCAAGAACTCAAGCATTCACCTCTCTTACCACTCCATCAACATACAAGTTAAACAACCACGGCGACATCACACATCCCTGTCTCAGCCCCACTCTCACCGAAAACCAATCACTCACTTCATTTCCTATTCTAACACATGCTTTACTACCTTTGTAGAAACTTTTCACTGCTTGCAACAACCTTCCACTAACTCCATATAACCTCATCACATTCCACATTGCTTCCATATCAACTCTATCATACGCTTTCTCCAGATCCATAAACGCGACATACACCTCCTTACCTTTTGCTGAATATTTCTCGCATATCTGCCTAACTGTAAAAATCTGATTCATACAACCCCTACCTCTTCTAAAGCCACCCTGTACTTCCAAGATTGCATTCTCTGTTTTATCCTTAATCCTATTAATCATTACTCTACCATACACTTTTCCAACTACACTCAACAAACTAATACCTCTTGAATTACAACACTCATGCACATCTCCCTTACCCTTATATAGTGGTACAATACATGCACAAACCCAATCTACTGGTACCATTGACAACACAAAACACATATTAAACAATCTCACCAACCATTCAAGTACAGTCCAGTCACACCCCCTTCCTTCAACATCTCAGCTCTCACACCATCCATACCAGATGCTTTTCCTACTCTCGTTTCATCTTGTGCTCTCCTCACTTCCTCTATTGTAATCTCTCTCTCATTCTCATCTCCCATCACCGGCACCTCAACACCTGCAACAGCAATTATATCTCCCTCCCTATTATCCTTTACATTCAGTGAACTTTCAAAATATTCCGCCAACCTTTTCCTTGACTCTCCTTTTAACAAATTTCCATTTCCATCTTTCACTGTCTCTTCAATTCTTGAGCCAGCCTTCCTTACTCTCTTCACTTCTTTCCAAAACTTCTTCTTATTCTCTTCATATGACTGACCCAATCCCTGGCCCCACCTCAGGTCAGCTGCCCTCTTTGCCTCACGTACCATTCGCTTTACTTCCACCTTTTTCTCTCTATGTTTTTCATACTTTTCTATACTATTACCCTGCAGCCATTATTCAAAATCCCTCTTTTCCTCTTCTACTTTTACCTTCACTCCTTCATTCCACCATTCACTGCCCTTCCTCATGCTGCCTCCAACAACCTTCTTGCCACACACATCACTTGTAATCCCAACAAAATTTTCTTTTACTAACTTCTACTCCTCCTCCAAATTACCTGTTTCTCTTACTCTCACTTCGTCATATGCCATTTTCAACCTTTCCTGATATTTACCTTTTACCCCCGGTTTTATTAGCTCTTCAACCCTCACTAGCTCCCTTTTACATCCACCTACTCTATTCCCTCACTCTTTTGCTATAACTAATTTTGCTTCCACCAAAAAATTATCAGACATACCGTTAGCCATACCCCTAAACACATGCACGTCTTTCAATCTTCCAAACATTCTTTTAGTTATCAACACATAATCCATTAATGCCCTTTCTACTACTCTTCAGTTTGCCACTCTTACCCATGTATACTTGTTTTTATCTTTCTTTTTGAAAAAGCAAGCACTTATTACCATCTCTGGTTCAACCCACATATCTACCAGTCTCTCACCACTCTCATTTTCACCTAGTACGCCATACTTCCCAATGACACCTTCTACCTCTCCAGCGCCCACTCTAGCATTTAAGTCACCCATGACAACTACATAATTCCTTCTACCCAGTCCTTCTACACACCTAGTTAATTCAATCCAGAAATCATTCTGCTCTTCTTCACTTTTCTCACTACCTGGCCCATACGCACTGACAAACGCCCAACATTCCCTACCCAACCTAACCCTTACTCACATTAACTTAGATGATATCTCCTTCCATTCCACTACTTTACCTGTCATCCATTCACTCAGCAATAAAGCCACAGCCTCTCTCGCTCTTCCCCTTTCAATCCCAGACACTCTACCAGACATTTCACCAAACATCACTTCACCCTTTCCTTTTATCTTTGTCTCACACAAGGTTAATACATTCATCCTTCTATTCCTAAACATACTTCCAATCTCACATATTTTACTCTCTATCGTACTATATCCACGCACATTCAAACACCCCAAAACTAGAGTGCGGCGAGCAGTCACTCTTCCCCCAGCTCCATCTCTTTGTTGACGTCTCGCAGGATTATATACAGGAGAGGGGGATCCCAGCCCCCTCGTCCCGTCCCTTTTAGTCGCCTCTCACGACACGCAGGGATAACGTTGGCGCTATATATATATATATATATATATATATATATATATATATATATATATATATATATACATATATATATATATATATATATATATATATATATATATATATATATATATATATATATATATATATATATATATATATATATATATATATATATATATATTGTGAGGGTTCGAGATGACAGACCGTAGATGAGGAATGCTTTATTTCCGAGACGGACAAAGTACATTGACCTGTGCGGACGGCAAAGTAGCAAGGTGACCGACCGACTGCTAACAGGTGAAAAGTGCGAGGCATTTGTGTGTTCTACAGTTAACATTACAATAATATGAAAGCCCATGCTTGACATTTAATAATGAAATGTATATAGAAAGGAAGGGCAGATGATTCTGCTCCGGATTGAATGAATAATATTACCAAAAATATATACAAAGATGATAATATTGATGCAAGCATTGTAGGACTTTGTCCTTACAACTACTCCCCCCCCCCCAATAAATTTAGTAAAAGGGGAAAATTTTAATGATTGTATGAAAGAGATAGATAGTAAACATATGCGGTTTTAGTCTCTGTATCGAGACGGGGGTTGCTGTCGTGCCCTTCTTCGGGATACAAGCGCTGGAGGGCCATTTTCTCCGCCTTGTGCATCAGGCGGTTGCAGGATGCCACCCTGGTGTTGCAACCTGGGGGGTTCAACTGCTGGTTGTGGTTTCCTTGGACCACATCTGGGTGGCCTTCTTGTGTCTTCTGTTTTATTCTGGGGAGGCACTCAGGGGCGCCACCCTTGCTGTTCTGGTACGTTGTCCTTGTCTTCTGTGTGAGCTGGCTTTAATCTGTCCACGTTTAACCAGTCTCCTGCTCTGTGGACTATGATCTTGAATGCCTTATTTTTCCTCTCCAGAACATGATACAGCACCTTTACGGACGTGAGAATGGCGGGCGGTGACTGTCTTGTCTGACAAAGACGTAAGAGCAGGTTTCTTGCGAGGCTGGCCTGAAACGTTTTGTCCTGTCCAAGTACGTTTTGTGGCACAGCGTGAATTTTCCTGCCCTTTCACGCAGCCGGGCGAGGCTGACGTCTTCGGTATCTGGATTGAAAGGAAATACTTTACAGGAACCACGAGAATCTCCCCCATAGACTTTTTCTGCTAAAGATGCATCGCTGTCTGCTTTCTGAGCCGTTCGAAGGCCAAGGCAGACCCAAGGGAGTTGCTTGACCCAATGCTCATCCTTGCATTGAGCCATTAGGGCCACCTTCAGGGACTGATGGCTCCCTTTGACGATGCTGTTGGCTGCTTGGTTGTAGGCTGTCCTGCTTTGCAGGTTGGTCCCCATCAGGCGGGCGAGGAATGCCCATAGGTTCGAGATGAAGGCGGGCCTCCTGTCGGTTGTCATGTTGTCTGGGACCCGAAACGGCTGACCCAGTTTGAGAGAAGGGCCTGGGCACAGGATTCGTTGAGGCTTCGGTCATGGGTGTCGCTTCCGGCCACCTTGTTGATCGATTTTTTATTGTGAGGAGGTATCTGGCGGTGCCTGAGGGTGGCAAGGGCCCCTCAACGTTGACGTGGACGTGTCCAAAACGTCGTTTGGGTTGTTGGAAACTGCCGACTCCTGACTCGGTGTGATGGCCAACATGCACGCGCCCACTCGCGTGAGTCCTTCCTTATTGATGGCCACACGAACTTGTTGGTCATCATTTTGGTGGTGATCCTTGATGAGGGCTGGGAGAGGCCATTTATGACGTCGAATACCAGCCTTCACCTCGAGGGTGGGATAAAAGGTCAAGGACAGCCTGTGCTGGTATTGCAGAACAGAGTGGTACCGTTGGGATGTAACTTGACACCTTCCCACCAAAGGGAGGTCGCAGAGGACCTCACGTCTGCTGTGGTCGGGTCATCCATCTGCTCCCGGGCGATGTCCTCATATTCCACTCTGATGTGGTTGGAGTTGGTGCAGATCCTCGACAAGGCGTCGGCCACCGAGTTCTTTTTTCCTGGGGCGTAGCTGATGGTACAGCCGAACTCGGAGATGGCCGCCAGATGTCGTTGCTGTTAGTTGGACCATGCATCCCTAGGCTTGGGGAAAGCATGGACCACGGGTTGGTGGTCCGTCTGCATTGCGAATGAGGTTCCCTCAAGCAGGTACTTGAAGTGCCTGACGGCGATGCGTACTGCCAGCACCTCGCGGTCGAAGGTGGTGTATCGAGTCTCGGACCGTTTCAACGTCCTGCTGAAGAAGGTGAGGGGTTGTGGCTTTTTGTTTACCTACTGTTCCAGGGCGGCGCTGCATGCGATGTTATTGGCGTCTGTTGTTAACCTCGGGCCCTGGTAGGCCAGGGTTGTGGCCTTGCAGTGGGCTGTCTTTGTCTGCTCAAACGCTTTTGTTGGAGAGGACCCCACTGTAGTTTCTTCGCTTTCCCAGGATGTGTAGGAGGGGCGTCATTGCGCTGGGGATGTTAGGCAGGAACCTCCTGTAGTAGTTAGACATGGCAATGAACTATTGCAGGGACTTCACGGAGATTGGTGCTGGGAACTTGTTTACGGCTTCTACCTTCGATGTCACGGGACCCACGCTCCTTTTTGAGAGTTCGTGTCTCAGGAACTACACCTTCTCCGCCCTGAATGTGCACTTGTCGAAGCGTACCATGAGGCGATTCTCCTGCAGTCGCTTCAGAACTTTCTTCACTTGCCCCAGGTGGTCCTTCCGTGTCTTGGAGAACACGAGGATGTTGTCGATGTAGACAGCACAAAAGGGAAGGTCCCCCCGGATGCTTTCCATTAGACGCTGGAAGGTCGCCCTGGCCTTTTTCAGGCTGAATGTTGAGCAGGAGAAAATGTAGGATCCGAATGGGGTGATGATGGCTGTCTTCAGGATGTCGTTGGGATGCACGGGGACCTGAAAATAAGACTCCAGGAGATCCATTTTAGAGAAAATAGTGACCCCGTGGAGGGCCCTGGTGAGATCCTGCATGTTGGTCAAAGGATAGTGGTAAGGCGATGTGACCAGATTTTAGCGTTTATAATCGCCGCAGGGCCTCCAACTCCCGTCGAGTTTCTTGACCATGTGCAGCGGAGAGGCCCACGGGCTGGACGCCTTCTTGCAAATTCCCATGCGCTCCATCTCCGGGAAGGCGCGCTTGGTGTCTTGTAGCTACTGCGGTGGGAGGAGTCTAAACCTGCAATGGGTTGGGGTAGCTGTTGTTGAGATATGGTGAAATATCCCATGCTTGGCGTGTACCCCTTCCAGTTGGCGAAGCTCTGGTTTGGAGACATCCGGGAATTCTTGCAGCTGGTGGCCGTATTTGTGGGGCGTGACTAAACACGCCCTGGGAAAGCTGGGCCCACTGGAAAGGTGGTGGGACCGATATGATTCCTAGTTGACTAGTCGTTTACGACGCACATCTACCAGCAGTCCATGGTAAGCGAGGAAATCGGCACCCAAGCGGGGCACCTTGACGTCAGGAAAGCCCAGTCGTAATCCCAACCCATGATAGATACCTTCATCGTCCTCGTCCCGTAACAAGTGATGGGGCTGCCGTTTGCGGCGACTAGGGTAGCCTCGTCGTCTGATGGGAGGCCGTGGTCATCCTTTGAGGGCGGGAAAGTCGACACTGAAGCGTCAATATTCACCGGGAACCTTTTTCCTGAGTTGATGTCCAAGATGTAGAAGCACATGTGATTGGGCTTTGCCTGCCACACGGTTGCTTGTAGACGCGGTCACCCACCAGGTTTTATGGATGGTCACATGGCTAGACGCACTTCCATGCCTCTTCTCTCCATACACGGTGGAAATAGCACCATCTGGGAAATTCAGGAACCTTGTGGTAGTGGTCTTCTCATTGTTGCCGTTGTTCCTGCTGGGGATTTTGCACCGGTGCTGCTGCTGTCGATGCAGCAGGGGACGAGAGTGAAAGTTCTGGAATCTCCCGCCGTGGACTACGTTGACCCCTACATCGTCTGGATTAGGAGGATAATCTTCAATCTCCTCCTTGATGGTGTTGATGAAGGGGTTGGTGATGTATCTGGTAGCCCGGGCTGCCAGGTAAAGTTTCTTGGCCTTCTCAACCAATGATAGCGTGTCCAGGTCCTTGGTGCTCTCCAACTGGCCGTGGATGCTTTGGGGAAGGCGACAGAGGAAGATCTCCCTTGACAGGCTTATCTCCCTGAGCCGCCCATTGCTGTCAAGCTCGTTCAGCTGGAGGAGGTCCATCAGTTCGTCCCAGGCTGCCGAGGGACAGGTGTTGCCGAGGATCGTCGTCATCAGGTCGAATCAGGGGTACCAAGAAGTCGTAGATCTCCGTCAGTTTTTTTTAGGTTGCTGTACCTCATGGTTCCCGGCCTCTGTTTCAGCCTGGGGGAAATCCTTTTAAAAGCGTCTGGTGTCAACATTACCATCACTATACCTTCTTTTTTTAATCTCATCGGTAATGTTTGCCAGCCTGAAGTGGGACTCGGTATGCTGAAACCATACAGTTGATACGTCCATTGTGAAGGAAGGCAGCTGCAATTTATGTCCCATCAACACTTGTGTGGCCGTTTGTGTTATTGTCACACCATGCCCTTCGGTTGCAACTTCTGAATCTGTCATCTGGCCCCACACTCTGAAACTCAGTAGTGAGCCTTATTAAGTTCGCTAACGGAGTAGGAATTCCAAGCAGTCGAGTAGTCGTTAATTGCCTTGGCAAAACTGCTTTTGGAAATGCTAGAACACAAACTGATTTGCTGTAGAAATAGTTGATTGGAGAATAGTAATTGCATTCGTGGGAGAATAGTCGAATTGACTAGTTAGTTCCTTACTTTTTGTTCTAATTTTTGGTGTTCGTTTATGGACGGAAAGTAAACTGAATGATTGCCAATTGTTAATATTAAATGTAAATTCTTAACTTCCCTTTTTTGTATTCTAATTGAATTAATTAATTCAATGTTAAATGTATTCTTTATAAGGAAACAGTTTTGTTTTCCCGTCTTTATTTTTCAACGGTTGTTTGAGAGTTTCGGACAAGGTAAAAGAAAACAGTGGTGATGATATGTTATGGTCCGACTTAGAGTTCAGTCTCTGCAGAAGTTAAGAGCCGGCCGGACCTAGAGAACGAGTGTTCTTTCTGCCATTAAAATTGAAGAATTAAATTCGAAAAACCAAGACGAAATTGTTCCTGGAAATAGTGCAGGTAAGTTGAAAAATAAAGACTTGCTTAATATTAATTTGTGTTAGATAATTCTAACATATTCAAATTTAAATACTTTTTTACCCCGTAAGACTTTAGTTTGCTTTTCTTCTTGTTTTTTTTTTTTTTTTTTTTTTGGCTATGACTCTTGTTGTTGGGCATAGCTGGGTAAGGAGGTTGTCTGATTTACGCCTGGAAGAATGTGACGGGTTTAACTACGTCTGCAAAGGGGGCGCAACCTTTGAAAATATCAAGGTTGAAGTTGAGCGGTATTTCGCTAACCCTAGGAGGTCTAGTCCTAGTCGCATCTTTGTGTTCCTGGGCAGCAATGATTTGTAGGATTTTTTGTATACTGTTGTTATTCCTTATAAGGAAAGGCGCATTATCGGTCTTATTCTATACTTGTATTAATTTAAGCTTAGGTTAAGTTAGTAGCCTTTTCATTTATATAACCTGCTGATTAGCCTAGTTTTGCTGTTAGCGTAATATGCTGTATTTTTTCATTAGGAAGTGACTCATGATAACTTGCTTCGCATTGACTTGATTAAGTTAAGTTTAGATTTTTCTTTGGGTATTTAGTATTGGTTAATAGCATAGTTCAAGATGAATGAGGCTGAAATAAAAAAAAAAAGTTAATTAAAAAGAGGGTTTATGTTAAGGGTTTAATAACTCTTGAAGTTAGGAAGATTGACTCTTTAAAGAACGATCAAATTAACGGTCATTTGTTACAAGAATTTATTCATAAAATTGATGCTTATTTAGTAATAGTTGAGAATTTTGATGCAAGCATTTGTGAAATTGTTGCTGAAGATGAACTAGATAGTATTATGCAATCAGCAAGAGATTATCATTATGAAATACAGAAAACTCTGTCTGAATTTAGAGTAAGTTTCGATAATTTGCTTGGAGGTAAGAATACTCCTCAAAATAGATCTAGTAAAATTGTAAAGTTACCTCTCCCTCCTATTCAAATTCAGAAGTTGAAAACAATGCAGCTAATCCATTTGCCTATTTTAACAATAAAAAGGATTTTAATAATGCTTTGGCTGGTATGCCTAACTTAACTAATGCTCAAGAGTTTATTTATTTAAAGGGTTATTTGTTAGGTGAAGCGTTAAGTGTAGTAGAAAACATTACAGTAAATGATGAGGGTTTTGATTTGGCTTTTAAGTAATTAAATCTTAATTTTCTAGATGAAGACAACATAATTGATCAAGTAATAGGTGAAGTTTTGAACACTTCTGAAGTAAAATCTCTTAGTGAAGTAGAATCTTTGGTTAGATCTTTGAATAATAAATTCATTGACTTGAAGGGACTTGGTATAGATCTGATTGAAGTCGATTCGGCTGCTCTATAGTTAATTAGCAAAATTGTAAATAGGAAACTTCCTAGAATTTTTTTGATAGAACTCTCTAGAACTACAGGATTTTCTTATCCTAATTTTAACCAGTTGTTAGATAATTATCAGAGTATTAATGCACTCCTTGGTTTAGGTCATAATGAAAATTATGGTGCAAAACCTTAAGTTAAATATGAAGGTAAAGACCGTAATTTCCAACAATCAAAGTATAGTAATGAATCTACTGCTGGTAATGATTCTAATAAAGTTCAATTTACCAGTAAACCTTTATCTTCTGGTAGATGTAAATTTTATAAAGAAACAGGTCATAACTCTTCTAAATGTACTAGGTTTGATACTTTGCAATCTAGGAAGAATAGAGCCGAAGAACTAACTACATGCATGAAATGCTTGAGTGATAGGCATGTGGCCTCTGAATGTCCGGAAAATAAATCATTGTTACCTTATAAATGTTTTTCTTGCAATAAATCTGAACATCATGGAGCAATATGTTCTCATGCTATTAAGGATCTTGATAAAAAAAAGTATTAAGTTGTTAATCAGGGTCTGAAATATTTGTTCCCTTATTACACTCAAAGTTGGTAGGGGTAGGAAATCTTTTAAATGTTGTTTTTTATTAGACACTGGAGCCCAGTTTAGTGTTATTAATAAACTAATTGTTGATAGTAAACTAGGAGATTATTGTGGTGCTCCGTTATCTAGGTTAGTTTCTTCTTTTGGGTTGCCAGCTAGAGTTAGTGATGGATTTCATTTGGTAGCTGATTTAACAATGCCTTGTGGGAAAAAGTCAAGTTGTCTTTTTTTTTTTTTTTTTTTTTTTTTGCATTGGAAAATTTTAATCTTTCCCTCCAAATTCCTATGTTGCCTTCTGCAGTTAAAAATTTGGAATCTGCAGGTTATTTTGTATGTAATAATTGCTCGGGAAGGAATTGTGAAATTGTAAATACATTAGGTATCCTAGGGAATGATATCCTTCAGGAATTTAGACAGTCAGATTTAGACTCTGTAGAGTTGTTTGATATTAAGGTTAGAGTAATTAAGTTGGCCAATGGGGTTATTCCATTTGGTACAGTAGTTAATTTTGTTCATTTCCACAAAGGAAGCTTTTTTATAAGAGAATTGATTCTTATGAACCTTGTAAACCAGTAAGAGAGGTAGATTTTTGTCCTATAATTGATAGTAATAAAATCTTGGAAAATAGACCAAGAGGTAATGGTAAAGCTGAATCTGTTAGGTTTATTCCTAATAAGGAAATTAAATATGTACCTGAATGTAACAGAGAATCTAGAGTTTTTTTTTTTTATTATTATTCTTCCCTTAATTTGGAGATTAAACAGACTTCTAAGCTTGATAAGAATAGGCTTCTGGAATTTGTTCCTTCTAAGCATCTTGGAAAACAGAAGTTATTAGTAAATTTTGCAGTTACTCCAGTAGGCTATAAGTTCGATCCATTGAAAGATATCTTTCGTGATTCTTGTGTCGAGTATGGACTCAACAATTTCTACAACTTGGAATCGATTGGGATTAAAGATGAAAATTCCCTTCCTTATGAAGACCAACAAGCTGCTGAATTTACTAAATCAATTTCTTTTCATGAATGACATTATCACGTTCAGTTACCATGGAAAAAGGATTTAATTGAAAAAGTCCCTAACAATTTAAAGATTTCTTTGGCAGTTGCTGAGCGGATTTACTCTTAAGTTAGAAGATCAGAATATATCCTCTAAACATGAGGAAGATTTTGATAGACAGGAGGAGCTTGGCATTATTGAGCCTGTTGAAAATACAGCCGCAGGCCAAGTATTCATTCCTCATCGTCCTGTCACAAGAAATGATGAAAATGCCTCCACTAAAATCCGTCCTGTATTTAATTGTAGTTTAAAGGTGGGAAAAGCTCCTTCATTGAATGAAGCTGCTTTCCCTGGTATTGATTTGATGAACAAATTGTTGTCTTTGGTTTTGTATTTCAGGAATAATGATTATGTAGTTGTAGCTGATTTAGTGAAGGCTTTTCTCCAAGTTAGGTTATCTTTAGAGTTTGATCGAAATAGATTTCGTTTCTTTAGAAAGATAAATGGGAAGTTTGTTGCTTATAAGTATAATACCATAATTTTTGGGTTTGTAAGTTCTCCCTTTATGGAATTATATTATTCAACATCATTTGTCTAGCTATAGAGGGAATGAAGTAGCTTCTCTGATTAAAGACAAATTTCATATGGATAACTTAGTGCTCTCTTCTAATCAGGGAGCCCAAATGCCATTTATTATCAATTATATTAAGGAAATTATGAATTCAGGGGGGTTGCCTTTACGGGAGTGGGGTTCTAATATTCCTGCTTTGTTATCTACTCTTGATGAAGAGGAAAAGGTACCTTCTGATGAAATGAAGATTTTAGGATATATTTATGACTCTAACCAAGATACCTTACAATTAAAGGTTAAGCAATTGAATAAGGGTGCTTCCTCAAAGCATCAGATTTTGTCAGCTTTGTCTTCTGTCTTTAACCCTATTGGTATATTTGCACCTATAATGCTGCAGGGCAAACTTATTATTCGAAAGTTGTGCCAGCAAGTTTCGAACTGGGATGAAACAGCTAGTACTGAAATTTCTAAGCTATGGAGTAAATTTTGTAGTTCTTACAGTGAGGCTAGTCAGGCTTCTTTTTCTAGAAAAACTTATAAAACTGATGCTCCTGTCAAGCTGTTTTTGTTTGCAGATGCTTCTAAGGAAGCTTATGGTTGTGCTATGTATGCTGTGTAGGGTGATTCATTTTCACAAGATCTATAAGTTAAAGGCCTATTATTCAAAATTTTCTGAATGTCAGAGAGGAAAGTGACAAATTCAGAAAATGAAGGAGTATATCTACCAAGAGTTTTAAAAAGGCAATGCTTCACTATTTTAATTAATCTTTCCTAAAGAGCACCATACCACGCTGCGTACACAGGGATAGTCTTATGAGAAATTGAAGCAACCCTAAACTTCTCCTCAAACTCAGAAGAAGTAAGGAACTGTTCAATTATATTACAAGCATGAACAAAGGATTTGGCATTATCAGAATAAACAGCAACAGGAACACCAAACCTATTAGAAAATCTAATGAGAGCTAAAATAAATTCCAAGGTTAACATAGACTGGACAACTTCCAAATGTATTGCTCTTGTATTGAAACAAGTGAAAATAAGAATGTACACCTTAAATTTTTCTCCATTTTTCTCCCTCAACCATAAGTGGCTTGTATAATCCACACCAGTAGCAAAAGCACACTCAAATTAACCCTGGACGAAGGAAGCGAAGAAGGAGGAGGATACTTCACTGTGCTAGCATTATAACGCTTGCATACAATACAATCCTTAAGGACAGACAAAACTGCTTGCCTAGCCTTCACAATCCACAAACCATGCATGCGCAAAAAACTAAGAGTGGATTGCAAACCATATGCATAGACTTACAATGGGCATAATAAATCAACAACCGGGTAAAATGATGCTTCTTATCCACAAGAATAGGATAAACAATATCAAATTTTATAGTAGTGTTTTTGTCACTCCGACCTTTAGTTCGCATTATACCAATATCATCCAGAAACAAATTAAACAGCCTAACTAAAGGTGGAACTTCAACTGAAGAATCTCTACTCTTTAGATAAGATAATTCAGGAGGAAAAGCTTCCTCTTGCATCAACCTTAGAAGGTAATTAGAAGCTGCCTCAACAGGGTCAGCTTGAATTTTCCTAAACTTATATAGAACAGTAAATACCTTAAAAACTACACTTATAAGTCTAGAAAAACTAGAAAAATTATTAATATTTACAAGAGGTAACTTTTAGGAAACATTACAGGAGAAATTAAGTCACCCTTCACATTATCAGGAATACAACCCAAAAGACCCTTAGGCCACTCGTCAGGAGAATTCAACCAAGAAGGTCCTTTGATCCAAAGACTGAAATTTTCAAGAAAATGCTTGCAAGTACATGGTTTAGTAAGTAAATCATCCTGATTGCTAGATGAAGGAATATAAGCTAAAGAAACCCTACAAAATCTATCAGAAATCCTATCTAACAGATTAGAAATTTCCTTCAACCTATTATTCACAAATGTGCTTCTCTTAGGAGCCCTATTAGTAAGAATCCAACTAAGAACTACTTGGCTATCCATAAAAAGAGTTATGCTTTCAATTTTAGCACAATTTAATAGATTACTTGCAAAAATAGTGTCAAAACACTTCAAAGCTAATTGAGCAGCCAAAAGTTCTAAAGTTGGGAGAGTTTTCTCCCTAATCTTAGCAAATATCAGGGAACTATGATCACTCTACACAGCATACATAGCACAACCATAAGCTTCCTTAGAAGCATCTGCAAACAAAAACAGCTTGACAGGAGCATCAGTTTTATAAGTTTTTCTAGAAAAAGAAGCCTGACTAGCCTCACTGTAAGAACTACAAAATTTACTCCATAGCTTAGAAATTTCAGTACTAGCTGTTTCATCCCAGTTCGAAACTTGCTGGCACAACTTTCGAATAATAAGTTTGCCCTGCAGCATTATAGGTGCAAATATACCAATAGGGTTAAAGACAGAAGACAAAGCTGACAAAATCTGATGCTTTGAGGAAGCACCCTTATTCAATTGCTTAACCTTTAATTGTAAGGTATCTTGGTTAGAGTCATAAATATATCCTAAAATCTTCATTTCATCAGAAGGTACCTTTTCCTCTTCATCAAGAGTAGATAACAAAGCAGGAATATTAGAACCCCACTCCCGTAAAGGCAACCCCCCTGAATTCATAATTTCCTTAATATAATTGATAATAAATGGCATTTGGGCTCCCTGATTAGAAGAGAGCACTAAGTTATCCATATGAAATTTGTCTTTAATCAGAGAAGCTACTTCATTCCCTCTATAGCTAGACAAATGATGTTGAATAATATAATTCCATAAAGGGAGAACTTACAAACCCAAAAATTATGGTATTATACTTATAAGCAACAAACTTCCCATTTATCTTTCTAAAGAAACGAAATCTATTTCGATCAAACTCTAAAGATAACCTAACTTGGAGAAAAGCCTTCACTAAATCAGCTACAACTACATAATCATTATTCCTGAAATACAAAACCAAAGACAACAATTTGTTCATCAAATCAATACCAGGGAAAGCAGCTTCATTCAATGAAGGAGCTTTTCCCACCTTTAAACTACAATTAAATACAGGACGGATTTTAGTGGAAGCATTTTCATCATTTCTTGTGACAGGACGATGAGGAATGAATACTTGGCCTGCGGCTGTATTTTCAACAGGCTCAATAATGCCAAGCTCCTCCTGTCTATCAAAATCTTCCTCATGTTTAGAGGATATATTCTGATCTTCTAACTTAAGAGTAAATCCGCTCAGCAACTGCCAAAGAAATCTTTAAATTGTTAGGGACTTTTTCAATTAAATCCTTTTTCCATGGTAACTGAACGTGATAATGTCATTCATGAAAAGAAATTGATTTAGTAAATTCAGCAGCTTGTTGATCTTCATAAGGAAGGGAATTTTCATCTTCAATCCCAATCGATTTACCTTCATATTTAACTTAAGGTTTTGCACCATAATTTTCATTATGACCTAAACCAAGGAGTGCATTAATACTCTGATAATTATCTAACAACTGGTTAAAATTAGGATAAGAAAATCCTGTAGTTCTAGAGAGTTCTATCAAAAAAATTCTAGGAAGTTTCCTATTTACAATTTTGCTAATTAACTATAGAGCAGCCGAATCGACTTCAATCAGATCTATACCAAGTCCCTTCAAGTCAATGAATTTATTATTCAAAGATCTAACCAAAGATTCTACTTCACTAAGAGATTTTACTTCAGAAGTGTTCAAAACTTCACCTATTACTTGATCAATTATGTTGTCTTCATCTAGAAAATTAAGATTTAATTACTTAAAAGCCAAATCAAAATCCTCATCATTTACTCTAATGTTTTCTACTACACTTAACGCTTCACCTAACAAATAACCCTTTAAATAAATAAACTCTTGAGCATTAGTTAAGTTAGGCATACCAGCCAAAGCATTATTAAAATCCTTTTTATTGTTAAAATAGGCAAATGGATTAGCTGCATTGTTTTCAACTTCTGAATTTGAATAGGAGGGAGAGGTAACTTTACAATTTTACTAGATCTATTTTGAGGAGTATTCTTACCTCCAAGCAAATTATCGAAACTTACTCTAAATTCAGACAGAGTTTTCTGTATTTCATAATGATAATCTCTTGCTGATTGCATAATACTATCTAGTTCATCTTCAGCAACAATTTCACAAATGCTTGCATCAAAATTCTCAACTATTACTAAATAAGCATCAATTTTATGAATAAATTCTTGTAACAAATGACCGTTAATTTGATCGTTCTTTAAAGAGTCAATCTTCCTAACTTCAAGAGTTATTAAACCCTTAACATAAACCCTCTTTTTAATTAACTTTTTTTTTTTATTTCAGCCTCATTCATCTTGAACTATGCTATTAACCAATACTAAATACCCAAAGAAAAATCTAAACTTAACTTAATCAAGTCAATGCGAAGCAAGTTATCATGAGTCACTTCCTAATGAAAAAATACAGCATATTACGCTAACAGCAAAACTAGGCTAATCAGCAGGTTATATAAATGAAAAGGCTACTAACTTAACCTAAGCTTAAATTAATACAAGTATAGAATAAGACCGATAATGCGCCTTTCCTTATAAGGAATAACAACAGTATACAAAAAATCCTACAAATCATTGCTGCCCAGGAACACAAAGATGCGACTAGGACTAGACCTCCTAGGGTTAGCGAAATACCGCTCAACTTCAACCTTGATATTTTCAAAGGTTGCGCCCCCTTTGCAGACGTAGTTAAACCCGTCACATTCTTCCAGGCGTAAATCAGACAACCTCCTTACCCAGCTATGCCCAACAACAAGAGTCATAGCCAAAAAAAAAAAAAAAAAAAAAAACAAGAAGAAAAGCAAACTAAAGTCTTACGGGGTAAAAAAGTATTTAAATTTGAATATGTTAGAATTATCTAACACAAATTAATATTAAGCAAGTCTTTATTTTTCAACTTACCTGCACTATTTCCAGGAACAATTTCGTCTTGGTTTTTCGAATTTAATTCTTCAATTTTAATGGCAGAAAGAACACTCGTTCTCTAGGTCCGGCCGGCTCTTAACTTCTGCAGAGACTGAACTCTAAGTCGGACCATAACATATCATCACCACTGTTTTCTTTTACCTTGTCCGAAACTCTCAAACAACCGTTGAAAAATAAAGACGGGAAAACAAAACTGTTTCCTTATAAAGAATACATTTAACATTGAATTAATTAATTCAATTAGAATACAAAAAAGGGAAGTTAAGAATTTACATTTAATATTAACAATTGGCAATCATTCAGTTTACTTTCCGTCCATAAACGAACACCAAAAATTAGAACCAAAAGTAAGGAACTAACTAGTCAATTCGACTATTCTCCCACGAATGCAATTACTATTCTCCAATCAACTATTTCTACAGCAAATCAGTTTGTGTTCTAGCATTTCCAAAAGCAGTTTTGCCAAGGCAATTAACGACTACTCGACTGCTTGGAATTCCTACTCCGTTAGCGAACTTAATAAGGCTCACTACTGAGTTTCAGAGTGTGGGGCCAGATGACAGATTCAGAAGTTGCAACCGAAGGGCATGGTGTGACAATAACACAAACGGCCACACAAGTGTTGATGGGACATAAATTGCAGCTGCCTTCCTTCACAATGGACGTATCAACTGTATGGTTTCAGCATACCGAGTCCCACTTCAGGCTGGCAAACATTACCGATGAGATTAAAAAAAGAAGGTATAGTGATGGTAATGTTGACACCAGACGCTTTTAAAAGGATTTCCCCCTGGCTGAAACAGAGGCCGGGAACCATGAGGTACAGCAACCTAAAAAAAACTGACGGAGATCTACGACTTCTTGGTACCCCTGATTCGACCTGATGACGACGATCCTCAGCAACACCTGTCCCTCGGCAGCCTGGGACGAACTGATGGACCTCCTCCAGCTGAACGAGCTTGACAGCAATGGGCGGCTCAGGGAGATAAGCCTGTCAAGGGAGATCTTCCTCTGTCGCCTTCCCCAAAGCATCCACGGCCAGTTGGAGAGCACCAAGGACCTGGACACGCTATCATTGGTTGAGAAGGCCAAGAAACTTTACCTGGCAGCCCGGGCTACCAGATACATCACCAACCCCTTCATCAACACCATCAAGGAGGAGATTGAAGATTATCCTCCTAATCCAGACGATGTAGGGGTCAACGTAGTCCACGGCGGGAGATTCCAGAACTTTCACTCTCGTCCCCTGCTGCATCGACAGCAGCAGCACCGGTGCAAAATCCCCAGCAGGAGCAACGGCAACAATGAGAAGACCACTACCACAAGGTTCCTGAATTTCCCAGATGGTGCTATTTCCACCGTGTATGGAGAGAAGAGGCATGGAAGTGCGTCTAGCCATGTGACCATCCATAAAACCTGGTGGGTGACCGCGTCTACAAGCAACCGTGTGGCAGGCAAAGCCCAATCACATGTGCTTCTACATCTTGGACGTCAACTCAGGAAAAAGGTTCCCGGTGAATATTGACGCTTCAGTGTCGACTTTCCCGCCCTCAAAGGATGACCACGGCCTCCCATCAGACGACGAGGCTACCCTAGTCGCCGCAAACGGCAGCCCCATCACTTGTTACGGGACGAGGACGATGAAGGTATCTATCATGGGTTGGGATTACGACTGGGCTTTCCTGACGTCAAGGTGCCCCGCTTGGGTGCCGATTTCCTCGCTTACCATGGACTGCTGGTAGATGTGCGTCGTAAACGACTAGTCAACTAGGAATCATATCGGTCCCACCACCTTTCCAGTGGGCCCAGCTTTCCCAGGGCGTGTTTAGTCACGCCCCACAAATACGGCCACCAGCTGCAAGAATTCCCGGATGTCTCCAAACCAGAGCTTCGCCAACTGGAAGGGGTACACGCCAAGCATGGGATATTTCACCATATCTCAACAACAGCTACCCCAACCCATTGCAGGTTTAGACTCCTCCCACCGCAGTAGCTACAAGACACCAAGCGCGCCTTCCCGGAGATGGAGCGCATGGGAATTTGCAAGAAGGCGTCCAGCCCGTGGGCCTCTCCGCTGCACATGGTCAAGAAACTCGACGGGAGTTGGAGGCCCTGCGGCGATTATAAACGCTAAAATCTGGTCACATCGCCTTACCACTATCCTTTGACCAACATGCAGGATCTCACCAGGGCCCTCCACGGGGTCACTATTTTCTCTAAAATGGATCTCCTGGAGTCTTATTTTCAGGTCCCCGTGCATCCCAACGACATCCTGAAGACAGCCATCATCACCCCATTCGGATCCTACATTTTCTCCTGCTCAACATTCAGCCTGAAAAAGGCCAGGGCGACCTTCCAGCGTCTAATGGAAAGCATCCGGGGGGACCTTCCCTTTTGTGCTGTCTACATCGACAACATCCTCGTGTTCTCCAAGACACGGAAGGACCACCTGGGGCAAGTGAAGAAAGTTCTGAAGCGACTGCAGGAGAATCGCCTCATGGTACGCTTCGACAAGTGCACATTCAGGGCGGAGAAGGTGTAGTTCCTGAGACACGAACTCTCAAAAAGGAGCGTGGGTCCCGTGACATCGAAGGTAGAAGCCGTAAACAAGTTCCCAGCACCAATCTCCGTGAAGTCCCTGCAATAGTTCATTGCCATGTCTAACTACTACAGGAGGTTCCTGCCTAACATCCCCAGCGCAATGACGCCCCTCCTACACATCCTGGGAAAGCGAAGAAACTACAGTGGGGTCCTCTCCAACAAAAGCGTTTGAGCAGACAAAGACAGCCCACTGCAAGGCCACAACCCTGGCCTACCAGGGCCCGAGGTTAACAACAGACGCCAATAACATCGCATGCAGCGCCGCCCTGGAACAGTAGGTAAACAAAAAGCCACAACCCCTCACCTTCTTCAGCAGGACGTTGAAACGGTCCGAGACTCGATACACCACCTTCGACCGCGAGGTGCTGGCAGTACGCATCGCCGTCAGGCACTTCAAGTACCTGCTTGAGGGAACCTCATTCGCAATGCAGACGGACCACCAACCCGTGGTCCATGCTTTCCCCAAGCCTAGGGATGCATGGTCCAACTAACAGCAACGACATCTGGCGGCCATCTCCGAGTTCGGCTGTACCATCAGCTACGCCCCAGGAAAAAAGAACTCGGTGGCCGACGCCTTGTCGAGGATCTGCACCAACTCCAACCACATCAGAGTGGAATATGAGGACATCGCCCGGGAGCAGATGGATGACCCGACCACAGCAGACGTGAGGTCCTCTGCGACCTCCCTTTGGTGGGAAGGTGTCAAGTTACATCCCAACGGTACCACTCTGTTCTGCAATACCAGCACAGGCTGTCCTTGACCTTTTATCCCACCCTCGAGGTGAAGGCTGGTATTCGACGTCATAAATGGCCTCTCCCAGCCCTCATCAAGGATCACCACCAAAATGATGACCAACAAGTTCGTGTGGCCATCAATAAGGAAGGACTCACGCGAGTGGGCGCGTGCATGTTGGCCATCACACCGAGTCAGGAGTCGGCAGTTTCCAACAACCCAAACGGCGTTTTGGACACGTCCACGTCAACGTTGAGGGGCCCTTGCCACCCTCAGGCACCGCCAGATACCTCCTCACAATAAAAAATCGATCAACAAGGTGGCCGGAAGCGACACCCATGACCGAAGCCTCAACGAATCCTGTGCCCAGGCCCTTCTCTCAAACTGGGTCAGCCGTTTCGGGTCCCAGACAACATGACAACCGACAGGAGGCCCGCCTTCATCTCGAACCTATGGGCATTCCTCGCCCGCCTGATGGGGACCAACCTGCAAAGCAGGACAGCCTACAACCAAGCAGCCAACAGCATCGTCAAAGGGAGCCATCAGTCCCTGAAGGTGGCCCTAATGGCTCAATGCAAGGATGAGCATTGGGTCAAGCAACTCCCTTGGGTCGGCCTTGGCCTTCGAACGGCTCAGAAAGCAGACAGTGATGCATCTTTAGCAGAAAAAGTCTATGGGGGAGATTCTCGTGGTTCCTGTAAAGTATTTCCTTTCAATCCAGATACCGAAGACGTCAGCCTCGCCCGGCTGCGTGAAAGGGCAGGAAAATTCAGGCTGTGCCACAAAACGTACTTGGACAGGACAAAACATTTCAGGCCAGCCTCGCAAGAAACCTGCTCTTACGTCTTTGTCAGACAAGACAGTCACCGCCCGCCATTCTCACGTCCGTAAAGGTGCTGTATCATGTTCTGGAGAGGAAAAATAAGGCATTCAAGATCATAGTCCACAGAGCAGGAGACTGGTTAAACGTGGACAGATTAAAGCCAGCTCACACAGAAGACAAGGACAACGTACCAGAACAGCAAGGGTGGCGCCCCTGAGTGCCTCCCCAGAATAAAACAGAAGACACAAGAAGGCCACCCAGATGTGGTCCAAGGAAACCACAACCAGCAGTTGAACCCCCCAGGTTGCAACACCAGGGTGGCATCCTGCAACCGCCTGATGCACAAGGCGGAGAAAATGGCCCTCCAGCGCTTGTATCCCGAAGAAGGGCACGACAGCAACCCCCGTCTCGATACAGAGACTAAAACCGCATATGTTTACTATCTATCTCTTTCATACAATCATTAAAATTTTCCCCTTTTACTAAATTTATTGGGGGGGGGAGTAGTTGTAAGGACAAAGTCCTACAATGCTTGCATCAATATTATCATCTTTGTATATATTTTTGGTAATATTATTCATTCAATCCGGAGCAGAATCATCTGCCCTTCCTTTCTATATACATTTCATTATTAAATGTCAAGCATGGGCTTTCATATTATTGTAATGTTAACTGTAGAACACACAAATGCCTCGCACTTTTCACCTGTTAGCAGTCGGTCGGTCACCTTGCTACTTTGCCGTCCGCACAGGTCAATGTACTTTGTCCGTCTCGGAAATAAAGCATTCCTCATCTACGGTCTGTCATCTCGAACCCTCACATATATATATATATATATATATATATATATATATATATATATATATATATATATATATATATATATATATATATATATATATATATATATATATATATATATATATATATATATATATATATATATATAGCGCCAACGTTATCCCTGCGTGTCGTGAGAGACGACTAAAAGGGACGGGACGAGGGGGCTGGGATCCCCCTCTCCTGTATATAATCCTGCGAGACGTCAACAAAGAGATGGAGCTGGGGGAAGAGTGACTGCTCGCCGCACTCTAGTTTTGGGGTGTTTGAATGTGCGTGGATATAGTACGATAGAGAGTAAAATATGTGAGATTGGAAGTATGTTTAGGAATAGAAGGATGAATGTATTAACCTTGTGTGAGACAAAGATAAAAGGAAAGGGTGAAGTGATGTTTGGTGAAATGTCTGGTAGAGTGTCTGGGATTGAAAGGGGAAGAGCGAGAGAGGCTGTGGCTTTATTGCTGAGTGAATGGATGACAGGTAAAGTAGTGGAATGGAAGGAGATATCATCTAGGTTAATGTGAGTAAGGGTTAGGTTGGGTAGGGAATGTTGGGCGTTTGTCAGTGCGTATGGGCCAGGTAGTGAGAAAAGTGAAGAAGAGCAGAATGATTTCTGGATTGAATTAACTAGGTGTGTAGAAGGACTGGGTAGAAGGAATTATGTAGTTGTCATGGGTGACTTAAATGCTAGAGTGGGCGCTGGAGAGGTAGAAGGTGTCATTGGGAAGTATGGCGTACTAGGTGAAAATGAGAGTGGTGAGAGACTGGTAGGTATGTGGGTTGAACAAGAGATGGTAATAAGTGCTTGCTTTTTCAAAAAGAAAGATAAAAACAAGTATACATAGGTAAGAGTGGCAAATTGAAGAGTAGTAGAAGGGGCATTAATGGATTATGTGTTGATAACTAAAAGAATGTTTGGAAGATTGAAAGACGTGCATGTGTTTAGGGGTATGGCTAACGGTATGTCTGATAATTTTTTGGTGGAAGCAAAATTAGTTATAGCAAAAGAGTGAGGGAATAGAGTAGGTGGGTGTAAAAGGGAGCTAGTGAGGGTTGAAGAGCTAATAAAACCGGGGGTAAAAGGTAAATATCAGGAAAGGTTGAAAATGGCATATGACGAAGTGAGAGTAAGAGAAACAGGTAATTTGGAGGAGGAGTAGAAGTTAGTAAAAGAAAATTTTGTTGGGATTACAAGTGATGTGTGTGGCAAGAAGGTTGTTGGAGGCAGCATGAGGAAGGGCAGTGAATGGTGGAATGAAGGAGTGAAGGTAAAAGTAGAAGAGGAAAAGAGGGCTTTTGAATAATGGCTGCAGGGTAATAGTATAGAAAAGTATGAAAAATATAGAGAGAAAAAGGTGGAAGTAAAGCGAATGGTACGTGAGGCAAAGAGGGCAGCTGACCTGAGGTGGGGCCAGGGATTGGGTCAGTCATATGAAGAGAATAAGAAGAAGTTTTGGAAAGAAGTGAAGAGAGTAAGGAAGGCTGGCTCAAGAATTGAAGAGACAGTGAAAGATGGAAATGGAAATTTGTTAAAAGGAGAGTCAAGGAAAAGGTTGGCGGAATATTTTGAAAGTTCACTGAATATAGAGGATAATAGGGAGGGAGATATAATTGCTGTTGCAGGTGTTGAGGTGCCGGTGATGGGAGATGAGAATGAGAGAGAGATTACAATAGAGGAAGTGAGGAGAGCACAAGATGAAACGAGAGTAGGAAAAGCATCTGGTATGGATGGTGTGAGAGCTGAGATGTTGAAGGAAGGGGGTGTGACTGGACTGTACTTGAATGGTTGGTGAGATTGTTTAATATGTGTTTTGTGTTGTCAATGGTACCAGTAGATTGGGTTTGTGCATGTATTGTACCACTATATAAGGGTAAGGGAGATGTGCATGAGTGTTGTAATTCAAGAGGTATTAGTTTGTTGAGTGTAGTTGGAAAAGTGTATGGTAGAGTAATGATTAATAGGATTAAGGATAAAACAGAGAATGCAATCTTGGAAGTACAGGGTGGCTTTAGAAGAGGTAGGGGTTGTATAAATCAGATTTTTACAGTTAGGCAGATATGCGAGAAATATTTAGCAAAAGGTAAGGAGGTGTATGTCGCGTTTATGGATCTGGAGAAAGCGTATGATAGAGTTGATATGGAAGCAATGTGGAATGTGATGAGGTTATATGGAGTTAGTGGAAGGTTGTTGTAAGCAGTGAAAAGTTTCTACAAAGGTAGTAAAGCATGTGTTAGAATAGGAAATGAAGTGAGTGATTGGTTTTCGGTGAGAGTGGGGCTGAGACAGGGATGTGTGATGTCGCCGTGGTTGTTTAACTTGTATGTTGATGGAGTGGTAAGAGAGGTGAATGCTCGAGTTCTTGGACGAGGATTAAAACTGGTAGACGGGAATAACCATGAATGGGAGGTAAATCAGTTGTTGTTTGTGGATGATACTGTACTGGTTGCAGACACAGAAGAGAAGCTTGACCGACTAGTGACAGAATTTGGAAGGGTGTGTGAGAGAAGGAAGTTGAGAGTTAATGTGGGTAAGAGTAAGGTTATGAGATGTAGGAGAAGGGAAGGTGGTGCAAGGTTGAATGTCATGTTGAATGCAGAGTTACTTGAGGAGGTGGATCAGTTTAAGTACTTAGGGTCTGTTGTTGCAGCAAATGGTGGAGTGGAAGCAGATGTACGTCAGAGAGTGAATGAAGGTTACAAAGTGTTGGGGGCAGTTAAGGGAGTAGTAAAAAATAGAGGGTTGGTCATGAATGTAAAGAGAGTTCTATATGAGAAAGTGATTGTACCAACTGTAATGTATGGATCGGAGTTGTGGGGAATGAAAGTGACGGAGAGACAGAAATTGAATGTGTTTGAGATGAAGTGTCTAAGGAGTATGGCTGGTGTATCTCGAGTAGATAGGGTTAGGAACGAAGTGGTGCGGGTGAGAACGGGTGTAAGAAATGAGTTAGCAGCTAGAGTGGATATGAATGTGTTGAGGTGGTTTGGCCATGTTGAGAGAATGGAAAATGGCTGTCTGCTAAAGAAGGTGATGAATGCAAGAGTTGATGGGAGAAGTACAAGAGGAAGGCCAAGGTTTGAGTGGATGGATGGAGTGAAGAAAGCTCTGGGTGATAGGAGGATAGATGTGTGAGAGGCAAGAGAGCGTGCTAGAAATAGGAATGAATGGCGAGCAATTGTGACGCAGTTCCGGTAGGCCCTGCTGCTTCCTCCGGTGCCTTAGATGACCGTGGAGGTAGCAGCAGTAGGGGATTCAGCATTATGAAGCTTCATCTGTCGTGGATAACGGGGGAGGGTGGGCTGTGGCACCCTAGCAGTACCAGCTGAACTCGGTTGAATCCCTTGTCAGGCTGGGAGGAACGTAGAGAGTAGAGGTCCCCCTTTTTTTTGTTTCATTTGTTGATGTCGGCTACCCCCCAAAATTGGGGGAAGTGCCTCGGTATATGTATGTATGTATATATATGCCCTGTATATATATATATATATATATATATATATATATATATATATATATATATATATATATATATATATATATATATATATATATATATATATATATATATATATATATATATATATATATATATATATATATATATATATATATATATATATATATATATATATATATATATATATATATATATATACATACATATATATATATATATATATATATATATACACACACACACACATATATATATATATATATATATATATATATATATATATATGTGTGTGTGTGTGTGTGTGTGTGTGTATGTGTGTGTGCATGTATATTTAGTTATTTCATATTCTTGAACAGTCATTCATAAAAAAAAGCTTCTAACTATTATTCTATTACTATTGAACTACTTTTACATACTGGGATACATTCACAATGAAAATTATAATAGTAAAGCGAAAATAAAAACTTTTTGAAGTTATTTCACAAAAACAACAATTGCTATGAGTTATATATATATATATATATATATATATATATATATATATATATATATATATATATATATATATATATATATATATATATATATATATATATATATATATAACTTTGGCCTCAAGCCATGTCGTCCTGATGGAAGTTCCTATAGGGTAGCTTCCTAGGGTATATTACAACTACGGCGATATTCCCAGAGAATTTACCTTAAGGTACCAGAATTCTAACTCCTGGAGCGAGTATCCCTCGTGAAAGGGATATCGCGACATATCAGAGGATGTATTCTTGACACGCCACATGGCAATCTACATCCTGGACAGAGATTTCGTCTCGTAGGAGGTGATTGGCGAGATACGAATTCGGGAAAGAAAAAGGGGAGCCGCTCCCAAGGCTTCCCTATCCTCCGATTCGTATGCGTGCCTGGTGCCAATCCTGGCGCCATCTGTATTCCTTTTTGCGTAGCTTAACAACTCGGTGTTTTTTCCTGTGTTTTTCGCAAATCTTGGATCTATTCTACTTTTTCATGGCTTCTCCGTCTTCGTTGGCCTCTGATAAGTTGAGTATAATGTCTTTTATGTATAAATGTAGGCTCTTGGTAAAATTTGAGTGATTAATAGGATTAATCTTTGATACAAGAGCCGTAGCCTACCAGAGGCGTCCTGGACGCTGTCGCTCGCTAGGTATAAATTAGTTAGTCAGAGCGACATTCCTGGTTGTTTTGCTTTAAAAAATTTTAGCTATTTAGCATTACATAGGATTTCCTTTCGTGCTTAGTATTATTTGGCGAAGTATTCGCCATTCTGGCCTACGCTAGGCCATGTAGCCTAGTCGTTTGGTCCTAGTACTTCATGCATGATTTTGGTTTTTCCGAGTGTAATTGAAATTTTATTGAAGCTTTAGGCTATATTTTATACATTTAAGACTGTGTGGAATATTTCCAAGAAAGTATACGAGTGAGTTTCGGTGATTTAGGTAATCGATTCTCTTGGTGCCTAGGCTAGTTGCTTATGGAGCCTTAGTATACTTTATCATACTCCTCGGTTGCTTTCTTTTCTTCGGAGAAGGTATGCAATCCCTTTCCCTCTGTTTAAGCCTTGGGCTTATCCCTAAGTGGTTTTTTCCGAATTTATTTTCGATAAAACTATACTGGGGTGTTACTGTACCTTCCTGTTCCTGCATTATGGTTCAAGAGGGACAGAACAACAGAGTTTTTTAGTCTGAGTCTGTGTTGTCTGGCTTGGGGCTGAGTCCCCCTCGCTGACCTGACACAGACAAAGGGAGCTTAGCTCCCTTAGGTCACTACCGAAGGTTTCTGTGGATATGATCCCTTCTTTTGTGATCTACCAGACTAGTCCTTGTTGCTGTTCTCGGGGGAGGATAAGTTTCTTTCCCTGGGAGTAGCATCGCCTTCCTTGCTTTGGTGCTCTGGGAGCTGGCAAGTATTGCTGGCCTTCCCCCTTAGATCTCCCTTAGGCTAAGATAAGTTTCTTGGCTGCGGGTGATCTGTCACTAAAGCAAGGTTGGCAGGACCCTCTTGTCCCTTCCCCCTCTTTCTCTGTAATGGCCGAGCCATTACTGTACTGTACGTCGTTCTACATCTTGACCTAGTATAGGTTAGGATGTGGAATTGACTCAGCCCCTTGCCGGCCGGCAGAGCTGCTGGCCGGCAAGGGTCTTATGTTTTCGAGTGCTGCCCGGACCTCTCTTGGTCCCTCATCCATGCCTGCCTGTAGAGCCAGACGGCATTGGTCAGGAAGCCTGAATTAGTTTCTCCCCTTCCTTATATGCACTCTTTCGGTTGCCGGGCTTGGAGGTTGTGTACACTCTTTTCCCGGCATCCATTCTTTTTTTCTTCTAGTGCTGTACCTGACCCGGCTGCCGGCCTATGAGGCCGGCAGCCGGGCAGGTGTAGTCCTCTGGTTCTTTTGCTGCCGGCTGGCATCGGTCTTGTACCTTTGCCGGCCGGCTTATGTCAGCCCTTGTCTGCCGGTCACCAAGAGTGTGGCCGGCAGCTGGGTACTACCTTGTGTAGTTGCTGGCCGGCAGCCATTGCCGGCCAACATTGGCTGTTACCGGCCGGCAGTTGCTGCCGACCGGCACATGCATTTGAACCAGAGTGCTGCCGCCTTATAGCTGTTAAGTAGTATACTTTAAAGCTAGTTATGGTGTGTGCCGGCCGGCAAAGGCAGGCCGGCACGCATCCCCCTATACTGTACTAGTATTCTTCAGTATAACATATACAGTAAGAAGAAAACTATGGTAAGGGTTTTGGTACAGCACTGTGTCTTCTAACACTATTGTGTTTTCTCGCACATCCCTTTGCTGTTGCCCTACAGATAGGAAAGTGAGTTCTTTCCTGTCCATTATCCAGGATTTTAAAATCATTGCTCAGGTGTGAGCTCCACCTGTTTCCTCTGGAAACCTTGCATTGATTACTCTAGAAGAGATTAACCATTTTGATTTTATTATCTGGAAGGCTGCAACAATGGGTTGTGAGGGAAACACAAGTGTGTGTCTTTCCTTTATGAATTGTTATGCTATACTATGCATATCCAGTGATACATAGTTCACTTGATACTCATGGAAATTTCTTCTCTTTACAGGAGGACCCTCCGAAGTGCGGAAATGTTTTCTGCAACGTCCGCAGCAAGAACCTCTGAGGACATGAGTGTTGTAGGAGACACGCAGCATGCGCTGTCTCCAAGGATGATCTCCAGTATTGGGACCCTCAGGTATGTACTGTATGCACTAACCTGATTACTGAGGCTTTTGATTCCCCTAGAACGGCGGAATCAAGGGATATAGCAAGGGAGAAGCTTCGTACCTGGGTAAGGGGCTTCCAAAAGAACACCTCTGGCCCTTATCTTCCAAGTGAGAAGATGAGGGCGTATCTTTTTCCCAAGGCATCAGCTGATGCAGTGATTCCCCAGCCTCAAGAGCAGATCCCCCAAGATCAAGTCCAGGTGGACGTGGAAGTCGCAGTCGCGATGCAAGACATCCAGTTAGATGACAGGATGTCTGACCTGGACGAGCGTTTGGAACAAGACCTCCTGGCAGAAGGTCAGGATGAAGTTCAAACCCCGGATGTCGTAGAGGATTAGGTCGACGAGGTGTCGGCTACTCCGGTTCAGATTCCGGAGCCTATTCCCTCAACATCGGCCGGTCTCCCAGTAGAACTGGGACAGGCCCTCTCTTCGATTGTTGGAATGATCCAACAAATGCAGAAGGAGAATCAGGAGAAGGCGGCTGCTATGGAACTGCGTATGCAGTCCCTGGCAGAATCACATGGGCCCCGGAAAAGGCTCAATGTGAAAGACCTTCCCTTATGCTCAGATGCTAACCCATGGAGGTATGCTGAGCACATGCCGATGACGACTGGAAAGATCGTCATCTCGGATAAGCTGGGTTCAGTTCCCCTAGAGGAGGTGGAATTCTGGCCCAGCAAGGCATCATATCCGGACTGCTATGTCCGGCTGAGAAAAGAACCAGCTTCAAGGGAGGAGACAGAGCCGAAGGAGGTCATAATTATGGACCACGCTAAGGCTCAAGCCCTACTTTCATCCTCGATGAAAGAGAGGGGCTTCTCTAACTCGAAGGTAGCTGCATTGAGCAAGAAGCTCCCTTCTTTTGTGTCCTCTCCTGCTAGAGCCTTCCCCTTTTTACAGAAAGGGTTTGCGGCTGTCCTAAAGGCAGTCGAGGCCGGCAAGCCTTGCCCCTCCCTGGAGGAGTGTAAACCCTTGTCGCTGGCCCTGCCTATGGACCACAAAGACTGGAAGGATGTCCATCTGACGTTCTCAGTGGGAAAATTGGAGGCTGATATTGCTGGACGGCAATTCGGCGAGGACCTCCCCAAGCTGTCCGACTCTCTTTTACGAAGAGAGTTCGAGACAAAAGAAAGACTGGCTGCCTCAATGTCTCATCAGACTACTCTTGAGACGATGGCAAGTGACCCCAAGGTCCATGAAATGTTCATGGTGGTGGCTAAGTCTCACCTAGCCACAGTGACGAAGGACCTTTATAGCTTCGTCAAGGCAAGGAGAGCTTGCAGGGAGTTCGTGTTCACCGGGGCTACGGTGAGACACGAGCCAAGGAAGTTAATCTCCTCCAACATTTGGGGAAAAGACCTTTTCCCTACCGATGTGGTCAAAGAAGTTGTTGATAAGGCCGCCGTGGAGAATAGAAACCTTCTCCAGAAGTGGGGCCTGGCTATCAAAAGAAAGTCTTCCCCGGATGAGGGTCCTCAACCAAAGAGGAAGAATATGAGGACTTGGCTACCGTCTCGGCCAGCCAAGCCTTTTAGACAGCAACAGCAACTGCAATTGCCATTGCCTCCAGTGCCCCAGATGGTGGCACAAACCCCGACCACTTTTCAGTGGGTACCCCAGGCTGTGCCAGGTCAGTCCACCGCATTCACCCCAACGTTCGAAGGACAGTCTTCTTCCTTTCGTGCAAAACCTAGAGGAGCAGCCAGAGGCTCGTCTAGGCGCCCCTCAAGGGGAAGGGGATTCAGAGGTGGTCGTGGTCAGGGAGGCAAGACCTCAGGACGGCAGTCCGAGTGAAACGATACCGGTAGGAGGGAGACTGATGAAATTTTGGGATCGCTGGACCTTCGATTCCTGGGCCCAAAGCCTACTCAAGAATGGACTGGGCTGGAGCTGGTACAGCACTCCATCCCCGTGCCTTCGGTTTTTCCAACACTCCACCCCCGTTCTGGAGGAGTACGTTCAAGAACTGTTGGAGAAAAAGGTGATCCGAAAGGTGAAGTCCATCAAATTCCAAGGGAGGCTGTTTTGTGTTCCCAAGAAAGACTCGGAAAAGCTCAGAGTCATTCTGGACTTGTCGCCACTCAACAAGTTCATAGTGAATTGCAAATTCAAGATGCTAACACTGCAACACATAAGGACCTTACTGCCCAAGAGGGCATACTCAGTCTCTATAGACTTGTCAGACGCCTATTGGCACATTCCAATCAGCCGTCGACTCTCCCCCTACCTAGGGTTCAGGCTACAACGGAGACTATACGCCTTCAGAGCCATGCCATTCGGGCTAAACATAGCCCCAAGGATTTTCACGAAGCTTGCGAGCGCAGCTCTCAAACAATTACGCCTAAAGGGAATTCAGGTAGTAGCCTACCTGGACGACTGGCTGGTGTGGGCAGCATCCGAGACCGAATGCTTGCAAGCTTCCAGTCAGGTGATCCAGTTCCTAGAGTACCTAGGCTTCAAGATCAACAGAAAAAAGTCTCGACTTTCTCCATCCCAAAAGTTCCAGTGGCTGGGAATCCACTGGGACCTTTTGTCACACAGTTTCTCCATCCCGACGAAGAAAAGGAAGGAGATAGCAGGCTCTGTCGAGAGACTTCTAGATTCCAAAAGGATATCAAGACGCGAACAGGAGAGGGTACTAGGCTCTCTCCAGTTTGCTTCAGTGACAGACCCAGTACTAAGAGCACAGCTAAAGGATGCAACCGGAGTTTGGAGAAGGTATGCATCAAACGCGCGAAGAGATCTGAGAAGACCAGTGCCGCCTCGGCTACGTACTCTTCTCAGGCCTTGATCCCAAGCCAGACATCTAAAGAAGTCGGTTCTTCTTCAGCCACCTCCCCCGTCGATGACGATTCACTCAGACGCCTCAAAGGAGGGATGGGGAGGTCACTCTCATCGGAAAAAAGTCCAGGGGACTTGGTCCAAGCTATTCAGGACCTTTCATATAAACTTTCTAGAAGCTATGGCAGTGCTCCTTACCTTAAAGAAAGTCTCCCCGCGTCACTCGATCCACATAAGATTGGTGATGGACAGCGAGGTGGTTGTGAGATGCTTCAATCGACAAGGGTCGAGGTCACCACCTCTCAACCAGGTGATGTTAGCCATTTTCCAATTGGCGGAAAAGAAGAAGTGGTACCTGTCGGCAGTTCACCTTCAAGGAGTCCGCAATGTGACAGCGGACGCTCTATCCAGGTTCACACCGATAGAGTCGGAATGGTCCTTAGACGCAGGATCATTCTCCTTCATTCTGAATCAAGTCCCAGAACTGCAGATAGACCTCTTTTGCGACGAAAGACAACAAGAAGTTGCCCCTGTACGTGTCCCCGTACGAGGACCCCTTAGCGGAAGCAGTGGACGCGATGTCCCTCGACTGGAACAGATGGTCCAGGATTTATCTGTTCCTTCCTCACAACCTTCTGTTGAGGGTCCTCAACAAACTGAGATCCTTCAAGGGGGTAGCGGCAATAGTGGCCCACAAGTGGCCGAACAGCATGTGGTTCCCCTTGGCGTTGGAACTACAGATGAAGTTTGTGCCGCTACCACATCCAGTTCTGACCCAGCGAGTCCAGAAGTCGACTGTCTGCGCTTCATTACAGAAAACCCGGACCCTGCAGCTCATGATTTTCTCGCCCTTGCGGTGAGAAAGCGTTTCGGGATTTCGAAAGCCAGCATAGACTTCCTAGAGGAATATAAGTGCAAATCGACTAGAAGGCAATATGAGTCATCTTGGAGAAAATGGGTGGCCTTTGTAAAGGCAAAGAATCCGCAGGAGATCACAACAGACTTCTGGTTATCTTTCTTCATCCACCTCCATGGCCAAGGGTTGGCAGCTAACACGATTTCAGTGTGTAAATCTGCTTTGATGAGACCCATTTTATTTGCCTTCCAGATCGACCTAGGTAACGAGATCTTTAATAAAGTTCCGAAAGCCTGCGCTAGGCTCAGACCTTCAGCACCTCCAAAGCCCATCTCATGGTCTTTAGACAAAGTTCTTCATTTCGCCTCCCTGTTGAGCAATGAAGAATGTGCGTTAAAGGATTTGACGCAAAAAGTTATTTTCTTATTTGCACTCGCGTCCGGGGCCAGGGTTAGTGAGATCGTAGCCCTCTCGAGAGAGGCAGGTCGTGTTCAGTTCCTGGATGGGGGGGATCTGAACCTGTTTCCGGATCCTACGTTTCTTGCCAAGAATGAGTTACCCACCAACAGGTGGGGTCCCTGGAGAATCTGCCCTCTGAAAGAAGATGCATCTCTATGTCCAGTAGAATGCCTAAAGGTCTATCTTCATAGAACTTCAGAATTCAAGGGTGGTCAACTATTCAGGGGAGAAACATCAGGCTCAAATTTATCTCTGAATCAACTCAGAGCGAAAATCACATATTTTATTCGCAGAGCGGCTCCTGACAGTACACCCGCAGGTCACGATCCGAGGAAATTTGCCTCATCCCTAAATTTCTTTAATTGTATGGATTTTGAACATCTCCGTTCATACACGGGCTGGAAGTCTTCCAGAGTGTTCTTTCGCCACTATGCGAAGCAAGTAGAGGAACTAAAGAGATCTGTGGTAGCAGTGGGTCGTGTAGTTAACCCTACTGTTTAACTCTGCGAGGAACAGTGGTCTTAATTGGGACGATTAAGTCCAGGGTGAGTGTGTAGGTACATACTGTACTACAAACTAAATGAGGGCACCGAGTGCCTACATAGACTGTTCCTTTTTTCAAAGGTGAACCTAGCATAAGTACAGACATGTGTGCCGAGCGTTTCTAACGCTAATGTGATTGATTTGTAATACAGACTTTTATGACTTGATACCTCGGTATCTTAATAAAGTGGCGTTTAATGGTTTTTCTTTCAGATAAACAAGTTCTGTTTACTATCATACTTATGCTTAAAGTTTTGGGTTATCCTCTTTTATATATATATATATATATATATATATATATTTGTTGTTAACCTGTCTATTTATTGTCTGTCAATAAACTTGTTCTTGAGAACCTTGCGTCTCTTTCACCTGTGTCAATTTATTGGTATAATTGAGCATTTAATTCTATGTATCTTATCTGGGATAATTCTGGTAGAATTGTTCTGTTATGCAAGCTATGTTGCATTGGTTTATGTAGTCCCCTAATGGGAGGACTCCGTCCCATAAAGGGACGAGGGCGGTTTTATTAGTTTCTTCCTATGTGGATATAAACCTTTGTCCAATACAAGTATTGTGCGGATTACTGGTCAATATATATTGACGCAGTGGTTCTATACAAACTATGCTTTACTTAATATAGGGCGAGACCACTATATTAGCTTGCCTGGTATTCATACATAGGTATATGTACTCTTCGAGACTTTTCCAGAGTCTAGTAGGACTCTTCCCTGTAGGGGGCAGGAAGCTCTAACATAGTTTATAGTTAGTTGAAAAGATGTATAACGGTAACATCTTAGGTCTCTAGGTCTAGTCGACCGGGAAAAAAAATTACCTCCGGGGAGTACGGCACGTTCTGAGAATCCACAGATACAGTAATGCTCTGGTACACTTCCATCAGGACGACATGGCTTGAGCCCAAAAAACGGATTTTGAGCGAAGCGAAAAATCTATTTTTGGGTGAGATGGCCATGTCGTCCTGATGGACCCGCCCTTGCCTTTCTAAGAAAGGGCTGTAGGACCCCTCCCTACATACAGTATCTGTAGCACCTCGTGTACGCTACAAGGAATACAGATGGCGCCAGGATTGGCGCCAGGCACGCATACGAATGGGAGGATAGGGAAGCCTTGGGAGCGGCTCCCCTTTTTCTTTCCCGAATTCTTATCTCGCCAATCACCTCCTACGAGACGAAATCTCTGTCCAGGATGTAGATTGCCATGTGGCGTGTCAAGAATACGTCCTCTGATATGTCGCGATATCCCTTTCACGAGGGATACTCGCTCCAGGAGTTAGAATTCTGGTACCTTAAGGTAAATTCTCTGGGAATATCGCCGTAGTTGTAATATACCCTAGGAAGCTACCCTATAGGAACTTCCATCAGGACGACATGGCCATCTCACCCAAAAATAGATTTTTCGCTTCGCTCAAAATCCGTTATATATATATATATATATATATATATATATATATATATATATATATATATATATATATATATATATATATATATATATATATATATATATATATATATATATATATATATACAAAAAACTTAACATAAAATAGGTTATTTAGACAAACCAGTTATTACGTAGGAAACTTACGATAGTTTTCAAATTATAAGGGGTTTTAACGAATTTTCATAAATGAGTTGTGGAATGCTCTTCCTAATTAGGTAGCTGAACCGCTGGAACTTCAAACGTTCAAACTTGTAGTGAATGTTTTTTATCTGGAACAGGCATGCAGAAGTCTCTTTTCATTGTTTATAATTGAAAGATCTATTTTGATGTTATTACCGTTCTCAAAATATGTTATATTAATTGTTCATTTTGTCTCTTGTTTATTTCTTTATTTCAATTACTCACTTGGCTAATTTTCCCTGTTGGAGCCTTTGGGACCATAGCCTTCTTTTCCAACTGGGACTTTTTCTTAGCTAGTAATAATAATAATAATAATAATAATAATAATAATAATAATAATAATAATAATAATAATAATAATAATAATAATAATAATAATAATAATAATAATAATATCAACATCGCAATAATAAAAAAGATATCAACATCGTAATAATAGAAAACGATATCAACATCGAATTACTTCCATGATAGAAGTGGCACAAGTTCAGAATGCCTCCATCAGAGGATATAAATCCAGGAAGACACGTTCTAAGGTAAAAAGTTGGTGGAGACCTTTGTGAACAAAAATAAAGTGTTTTTTTTTTTTTTTTTTTTGCTGGTAAATTGAATCAAGTCCTAATTCTCATTTCTCGGGTAACCGGAAGTGCCGGAGAGATGCATCTATTGATGTCAGAAACCATAAGTGATTGTCTAAATCCTAATTAAATGCACCAAGGTTCTTAAAATGAATAATACATCTCCAAAGAGTATTTGAAATGAACCTACTTTTCTCAGCTTTTTAAGTAGTAGTCCTCTACAACACCTATGTATAATTTTCCGGGTTTCCTAAAGTGAGCTTCACAACGATAATAAAAAAGTATGCGTTGGAGTTATAGATATTTATATTTCCTATGGGTACCATCAAGTGAACATATACGAGTTTATATATCATTGGGTATGGTGTTTGTTATCAGTTAAATACTGCCCTCAAACATACCTGGAACAACAATGTAGTTTATTATTAGTGGAAAATATTCCTATTCCAGCATGTTCCCCAACTTGTCTTCTGGTTGGATGGGATGCAATCAGAGACTTCTTATCAAAATAAGTTTAATCTTGCTCATGTCTACATTTCCGCTTTTATCTAACAACTTCTGACTCTCGAGTGAGAATATGTAAACAAAACTAGTACACATGCATACAAAAATAACAAATGAGCATCACTCTCAAAAAGATCAGATCCTACTCAATACAAAAGTAAGAAGAATCTCATACTAACTTTAGGACAATTAATTAATGATCAAATCCTTCATAACCTACGCTACTATACTTGTAAACTATGTTAAAACATGTTCTGTCAATGCAATACTGTGCATACCTTATTTTTTAATACATGTAGCGCATATGGTAATTAAGTACAAAATACATAACAGTCTCCTCCCCCTTAACTTGACATTGTACAAAACTTTGCAAATCTAATCTCTCAGGGGGCTTCCCTCTATTCATCCTATAGGGAAGTAATCTAACTTCATCCTGTACTAGTACATGAATAGATTCTGAATCTACATCTGATGTTTGAGCATCTTGGTTAATATTTGATTTAACTACTTCTGAAAATTTTCCATCTCTAACATTCACAAGATCTACAGGATTTTTATTTAACGGCTGTTATTGATCAACATGACGTTTTACACTATTTCCACCAATTTGAACATTACGTAAATTTCCTATCTCCCTTACAATTTCTCCCGGTACCCACTTTTCTGGAGTATTGTATGATCTTACCGTGATGTTAAAATAAGGGGAAAATGTCTTACTTTTAGAAGACTTTCTAATTGCTTAGACCCTTTTTCTTCTAAATCACTTTGCAAACTTTGATACAACAAATCTAACTTACACATAATCCTCCTCCCCATCAACAAATTTAATGGTGTCACACCAGTTGCACTGTGTGGTGTTGTTCTATATGACAATAAAAACTTTGACACATTAAAAAATATGTTATTTGAATTTTCTTTTCTGCATTTCATGCTATGGTTAAATGTTTTAACGAATCTTTCACCCTCTCCATTTGTGGAAGCATGATACGTTGCTGAAAATGTAGGTTTAATACCATTTACATCAGAAAACTCTTTAAATTCCTGGGAGGTCAACTGTTGACTATTATCAGTTACAATTCTTTCTGAAATTCCATGTGTAGGCAAATTTTTCATTAATTCCTTATCTGTTGCGTAAGATGTTGTTGTCTTCATTGGAAATACTTCTGGCCACTTACTGTAGGCATCTGAAACTATCGAAAATAAATAACCTAAGAAAGGACCTGCAAAATCTATGTACACTCTTTGCCATTAATACCAGGTTAATTCCCACAGGTACATTCTAGGCAAATTGAGGGTTGCTCTGTTGCATAACACAATCCAAATAATTTCTTACAAATACTTAAATATCTTTATCTACACCTGGCCCCCAGACAAAAGTCCTTGCAATAGACATTGATCTGATAATACCTTGGTGATCAGCATGTATTTCAGACAAAACTTTATTCCTCAGTGAACTAGGAGTAATTACTCTTGACCTTTCATTATACAACCTTGTGCTATACTCATCTAACGCCTTATGTCTTTATAGGGTTTACAATGTGCCTCATTTCCACGTAGGTCCCTACTTGTCATTAAACTCTCTAAAACCTTACTAAATACTGGGTCTTTCTTTGTATTGTGCAGAATATCCTTGGCTGTACTGGGTACACCATATACTGAAATTAGTAATATACTATCATCATACTCTTCTGGTGCTTTGCCTACTGAAAATCAAGATAAAGCATCTGCATTACCCATCTTTGATGTAGGACGATATCCTATATCATAAAGATATGCGGGTAACATAATTGCCCAACGCTGTAGTCCTGCAGCTACTAACGTAGGTAAACTTGCTTTTGGACCCCATAATGTTAATAGAGGTTTATGATCTGAAACAAGTGTGAACATTTCCATACATAAAGATACATGTGAAATATCTCAACTCCATACACTAATGCTAAACCTTCTTTTTCTATTGAAGAGTAATTCCATTCTGCCTTGTTCAATACTCTAGAAGCGAAAGCAATCGGCTTTTCTGTTTCATTTGGCATTACATGAGATACTACTGCACTTAAACCTATGTTCGATGCAATAAAAGCTAATTTAACTGGTAAATCCATTTGATAATGTACTAGAAATGTAGGTGATGTTATTTCCTACTTCATTCTTATATAATCTTCCTGACAATCTTTTGTCGAATTCCACTCTACATGCTCATTTAGTAAGTTATACAATGGATGTGCGATTGTAGATAAATTTTGAATGAAGTTTTCATACAATATACTAAACATTAAAATGATTGTAATTCCTTAACATTTTCTAGTACCTTTGTTGATATCACTGTTTTAATTTTCTCCTTAGTCTTGTGAATACCTTTGCCATTAATTACAAAACTTAAGTATTCCTCTGAATCAACTTCTAAAATACATTAACTGTTATTAACTTATGTTCCTTCACCTTCTTCAGAATTGCCCGTAATCTTTCTCTATGTTCTTTTTTACCTTTACCACAGACTAAAATGTCATCTATGAAAATAAATATTCCTTGCATTCCTGGAAAAATCTTATCCATAGTTTGTTGCCATATAACTGGACTACTTGCTACTCTATAAAACAATCTATACATACCTAAGGATGTATTTACGGTACATAGCTCTAGTGAATTTTCATTTCTGGGAAGCTGTTGAAATGCTTGTCTAAGATCTAACTTAGAAAACACAGTACATCCTGACATAGTTGCAAACATGTCTTCTGGATTTGGTAATGGATGCTGAGCTACCTAAAAGGCTCAGGTAGAGCCTTGCGTAAAAGAGACCTTTAGCGCGCATAATCATCATAGCGTGCCGCAAGGGACGTATGGCCGCGATGGCGCGTACGCCCTTGTTGCCTGTAGGGACCGGTGCCTGACTATCATGATAGACAGGGTGCGTTGGCACGTAAAGCGCATCAGCTGCCAGGAACGGCGACGGCTGGTCAGCAGGTCTGTCGAGTGGAAGGTCGGCATGCCCTTTGAAAAGGACGACCTTCCACCGAAGGGGATCGCGAACGATCTGCAGAGAGGTCCAAGAACAGTCGGTGATCGCTGACGAGGCTCCTCTGCGGCGGACTGCAACTACGATGACAAACCGAATAGGCGCCTCCTCACCGATTTATAAGGTAAAGGAAGGCCCGTCCGGCGAAGAGGAAGGCGAGCCTTGCGACGTATGCGCCCTCTGAGGGCCGTAGGATCAGCAAGCTGACCTTCAGCAGTCCTCCGAAAAGGAGTCTCTGTAAGTGAACTCCCCCGAGGGGGAGAATTACTGGCAAGAGAGACTGTTGGATTTAGTTCTCCCTCGTAGGTTGAGCAAGAATGGGAGAAACTAAGCCTTCAGCTGCTGCAGGATGAGAAGAGACAGGGGTATTAGGAGATACCACATTGGATACCCCTGCCACCAAAACGTCAAAAATTGACAAACGATCAACCTCTGCCAAAGTCGGCGATTGCATGACAGCGGAACCCAATCAGATGATGTCAAGAAGAGCTTCCTTGGAGGGCGAACCCTCGAGCCCCAAGGAAGACCAAAACTGAAATATGAAAAATTCGGAGATAATTTGTATTTTTCCTAACCATACAAACCTTAGCTATTTACATGTGGTATTACTTTCGGCGTAGCTGAAATGACGAGCCATTAGAATTTTAACGAGGGTTTACACCCCCTCGTTAGTTAGCGAAGGGGTAGGGGAGGGGTAGCTAGCTACCCCTCCCCCCTCACACACCGGTGAACTGATTCACTTTGCTTAGAGGTAGGACTTGCCTTGGGGGACAGGGCTGGCGGGCAAGTATGTGTAAATAGCTAAGGTTTATATGGTTAGGCAAAATACAAATTATCTCCGAATTTGTCATTTGTTCCGTAACCGAAATACAAACCACGCTATTTACATGGGGTGACCTAACCCTTAGGTAAGGTGGTAAGTCCCAGCCTTACTGGCTTTGGCTTTGCCCGGGGACTCAGGATTCGAGTGTGTAGCACTCGAGATAAGGAGTCCCTGCTCCTCGCAAGTTCCTTGCTCCGCAAGGAACATGTGTCCTACATAAGCTAGTGTGTAAAGGAAAGAAGTGTGACTCGTCCTAGGAAGTTGACCTGAAGTCCTTTAGATGGAAATCTAGGCTAGGACGTTCCCAATACCACCTCGTCAGCGTATGGGGGACGCGACAGTATTATTATAATACTAGGAACACAAGGAAGCAAGGTTTACCTGCAGTGGTTTGAGGTCAGTTGTGCAGAGAACCCAGGATGCTGCTTTCCCCAAGAGAGGGGAGGATGAAGAAAAGAGTAAGGGCCAGATATACTTTTTCATTCATGAAGACTAAAACTGGGTAACAATGCCCTCAATCTTCTACTACTTGTCTATTAAGGAGCCTGAGGTTGGACCAGCTATTGTGCAGCCACCAGAGGGCCGATAGAGAAAGTATCGAGCCTCCCGTGGGTCACGTCCTGCAGGTAGTGGGCTGTGAAGGTTGTTTGACGCTTCCAGACAGCAGCTTGTAGAACCTGCGTCACTAAGAAGTTTCTTTTTAATGCCAGGGACGTAGCAATACCTCTGACATCGTGTGATCTCAGGCGACTTGACGGAGGAGGGTCTGGATTCAGGGAATGGTTGATGACCCTGCGAATCCAAGCTGATATGATGTTCTTAGTGACCCTCCTCTTCGTCCTTCCTGTGCTCACAAACAGGGCTTGCACTCGAGGACGAACTGCAGCTGTTCTCTTAAGATAGAGCCTCAAACTCCTTACTGGGCACAGTAGGAGATGGTCTGGGTCATCTGTTACAGAACGGAGACTCGAAATCCTGAAGGAGTTGAACCGTGGGTCCGGAACTCCAGGATTTTAAGTCTTAGTAACAAACTCAGGGACGAACCCGAACGATACCTCCCCCCATCCCATTGAATGGGTGACGTCGTACAAGAGACCATGAAGTTCACTTACTCGCTTGGCCAAGGCCAGAGCGAGCAGGAACACCGTCTTCCAAGTCAGGTGACGTTCAGAAGCCTGGCGTAATGGTTCGAACGGAGGTCTCTTAAGAGACCTGAGAACTCGAACCATGTGTATGGAGGAGGTCTCACTTACGACTGAGGGCAGGTAAGCTCGTAGCTTCGTATGAGTAGGGAAAGTTCCAGCGAGGAGGAAATGTCCATTCGTTTCAGCCTGACGGCCAGGCTTAAGGATGAGCGCTAGCCTTTCACCACCGAGACCGAAAGGCGCATTTCTTCCCGCAAATACACAAGAATTTCCGCTATTGCTGGAATAGCGGCATCGAGGGGAGAGATACCCCTTCCACGACACCAACAACAGAAGACTCTCCCCTTCGCCTGGTAGACCCCTGCAGATGACTTTCGCAGGTGTAGAGACATCCTCTCCACAACTTGTTACGAAAAGCCTCTCTCAGTGAGGAGATGCTTGATAGTCTCCAGGCGTGAAGCCGAAGCGATGCTACGGCTTTGTGGAAGATGTTGCAGTTTGGTTGCTTGAGTAGCTCGTGTCGTGGAGGAAGCACTCTCGGGAGTTCCGTCAGGAGCTGCAGAAGGTCCGGTAACCACTATGAATGATGCCATAGCGGAGCTATTAGGGTCATTGACAGGTTGACCGATATTCTGGTCTTGTTGAGCACCCTTCTCAACAGACAGAATGGTGGGAAGGCGTAAACGTCGATGTTGTCCCACTGTTGTTGGAAGGCATCTTGCCAGAGTGCCTTGGGGTCCGGGACTGGGGGACAGTACAGCGGAAGCTTGAAGTTCAAGGCAGTCGCGAACAGGTCCACAGTCGGGGAACCCCACAAAGTCAGGACTTTGCTGGCTACTAGAGGATCCAAAGACCACTCGGTGTTCACTATCTGCGATGCTCTGCTCAGACTGTCAGCGAGCACATTCCTCTTGCCCGGAATAAAGTGACCCGATAGTGGAATCGAGTGGACTTCGCTCCATCTCAGTACCTCTACTGTAAGATGGGATAGCTGTTGTGAAAAGGTACCTCCCTGCTTGTTGATGTAAGCCACCACCGTGGTGTTGTCGCTCATCACCACCACGGAGTGACCCACCATGATCCGTTGGAACTGTTGAAGTGCCAGATATACGGCCTTCATTTCTAGCAGATTTATGTAGAGGTACTTTTCTGATTCTGACCATAGTCCTGAGATCCTGTGGTTCAGAACTTGGGCCCCCCACCCTTCTTTTGAGATGTCCGAGAACAGCATCACATCCGGGGGGAGGACAAAAAGATCCACTCCCTTTCAAAGGTTTGTGTCCGTCACCCACCACTGAAGGTCCGTCCGTTCCGCAGGACCCATAGGGACCAGGATGCCCAGGGAATCGTGGCCTTGATTCCACCGGGACTTGAGCCGCCATTGCAGGGATATCATCCTGAGGCGGCCGTTTGGAACCAGACGGACTAAGGAGGAATGGTGACCTAGGAGACGTAACCAAGATTGGGCTGGAAGCTCTTCTCGTCTGAGGAAAGGATCTGCGACCCTCCTCAGCCTTGCTATCCTGTCATCTGATGGAAAGGCTTTGTGGAGATTTGTGTCCACTATCATGCCTAGATATACCAATCGTTGAGTTGGAAGCAGAGAAGACATTCGAGATTTACCATGATCCCTAGATCTTGGCAGAGTCCCAGAAGCTTGTTTCGGTGTCAAAGAAGGGTCGACTCCGAGTCTGCCAGGATCAGCCAATCGTCCAGATAACGGAAGAGACGGATGCCGATCCTGTGTGCCCACAAAGATATCAGGGTGAACACTCCGGTGAATACCTGCGGTGCTGTGGAGAGACTGAAACACAGCACCTTGAACTGGTAGATATTGTTGTCTAGGCTGAATCTCAAGTACTTCCTGGAAGACGGATGGATTGGGATCTGGAAGTACGCGTCCTTCAGATCCAGTGTACTGTGACGGGCCGAGAGAAGGTTTTGAACTCAAAGGCAGGATGCAATCAACTGAGTTATAATATTATAGAACAATCTCCTTTATATACAAAACCTCAAGGCAACAGGACATAACATGTTTACAAGGCAGACAATGTCACAGAGGAAAACCGGAGACGTGAATTTTCATGTTCGTTTTAGTGCAAAGGAAGAGCGCAGATACAAGCATAATATATACAAAAGGAATTATGTACAAATGTGTGACACATGGTTGGTACATGGCTCCCCCCCTAAATATGACATACTGTACATGTTGAATAGGGCGCCCTGATCTAGAGAGGCGAACTGTAGGTGGGTCATCTGGCAGAAGATAAGCAGGTTTTAGACGATCAATGGAGACCTAGTCTTCTTTGCCCCGAATATTTAGGAGGAATGCTTTCGGACTGCGTCGGATCACAAGGAGAGGGCCCGTGTAAGGGGGCGTTAGTGGTGGCTTGCGGGTGTCGTTGCGCAGGAAGACGTGGGTTGCAGAGTGCAAGTCCGTTGGTATGTGATGCTTCGTTGGGGACTTGTAAGTCTGGCGGCACGGAGTAAATTTTCCCACGATGTGACGTATGCGCTGGAGATCTTCGGAGGAGGTTGTAGAAGGAAAAAAAATCAGCAGGGACGACCAACGGGTCGCCATACACCATTTCAGCTGCCGAGACGTCGAGGACGTCTTTAGGAGTGGTCCTTAGTCCCAGGAGGACCCAGGGAAGCTGAGTAAACCAGTTGCAATCCTTGCAGCGGGACATCAAAGCTGCTTTGAGGGTGCGATGAAAACGTTCAACCATTCCATTGGCAGCGGGGTTGTAGGCCGTTGTCTGATGTAGGGTGATGCCCAGGAGATTCGCTAATGACGTCCACAATTGAGAGGTGAAAGTCGTTCCCCTGTCAGAAGTAATATGCTCAGGGATACCGAATCTTGAAATCCATCCAGAGAGTAAGGCAGATGTACATGAGGCGGACGTTGCAGTTTCCATGGGAATGGCTTCAGGCCAACGAGTGGAGCTGTCGATGACGGTAAACAGGTAACGATGTCCTTGTGATGTGGGTAGGGGGCCTACAACGTCGACGTGAATGTGTGCAAAACGACGCTGAGGTTGAGGAAAGGTGCCCACTCCTGAATCCGTGTGTCGATGTACTTTGGAAGTTTGGCAAGAAGTACAGGCGGGGACCCAATCCTTAGCATCCTTAGAAATGCCGTGCCAAATGAACTTTGCCTCCAGCAGCTGTGCAGTAGAACGGCACGAGGGATGTGAAAGGCCGTGAATGAAATCAAACACCTGTCAGCACATGGGAGCAGGAATCCAAGGTCGCGGTCTACCAGTACTGACGTCACAGAGGAGGGTGGTGTTGGAGTCTTCGAGGGGAAAGTCTTCCCAACGGAGGGACGTGCAGGATGTCCTACAAGCTTGATACTCTGGATCCTGTCGTTGGGCTTCAGCCAGGGCGTTGTAATCCAATCCCAGTTGAACGGCAGCCAACGTGTTTCTTGACAGGGCATCGGCAACGGGATTCATTTTCCCAGGGACGTATTGGAGGGTGACATTGTATTCAGCCACGTCGGAGAGATGTCGGCGTTGACGGGCAGACCAGGCGTCAGACTGTCGAATGAAGGCGTGCACCAAAGGCATGTGGTCTGTGCGAATGACGAAGGGCGTACCTTCTAAGAAATGGCGAAAGCGATGGACAGCCAAGTGCACCGCCAACAATTCTCGATCGAAGGTAGAATAACCCGATTCTGCCTTGGACAGTTTTCTGCTGAAGAAGGCCAATGGGCGGGGCGAGCCTTTGACCACCTGCTAGAGTACTGCACCAATAGCGACGTCGCTGGCATCGGTGGAGAGAAGAAGAGGGGCGTGTGGGATAGGAAATGTGAGAGCCGCAGCAGTTGGCTTGCCCTTGAGGGAGGCGTAGAGGGGAGCAAGAGTGGCGGCAATGGCTGGCAGAAAACGGTGATAATAGTTGATCATGCCTAAGAATTCCTGCAGAGCTTTGACGGTCAAGGGCGCGGGGAAGTTCTGAACGGCTGCTACCTTCTAAGGGAGGGGATGGACTCCTTCAGGAGTGATACGGTGCCCTAAGACCAACACTTCGCCTGCGCCAAAGGTACACTTGTCGTACCGGACTACAAGGCCGTTTTGTTGCAGGCGGGCGAGCACGATACGCAGGTGACGGAGGTGTTCCTCTTTTGAGGAGGAGAACACAAGTATGTCGTCCACATAACATACACAGAAAGGGAGGTCCCCTAAGATACCATCCATGAGACGTTGAAACGTTGCCCCAGCATTACGAAGTCCAAAACAGGAGTAATTGAAGCTGTATGTACCAAACGGAGTGGTGATGGCGGTCTTGGGGATGTCTTCTGGGTTCATAGGCACCTGATAATACCACTTCAGGAGGTCGAGCGTAGAGAAAACCTTCGCTTTGTGCAGGTAGGAGGTCACGTCGGCAATGTTTGGGAGGGGGTAGTGATCCGGTTCTGTTTGCATGTTCAGGCGATTGTAATCCCCGCACTGACGGAGGGAGCCGTCTTTCTTCAGAACGATGTGTAAGGGTGACAACCATGGGCTGGAGGCCTTTTGGCAAAGGCCCATTTCCTCCATTTCGGCGAACGTCTGTTTGGCGGCTCCCAATCGTTCCGGTGCCAGACGTCTGAATTTTGCGAAGACTTGGTGTCCCGTCGTCTTGATATGGTGATAAATACCGTGCTTGGCAGGAACCGTGGGCGCTTGGCGAAGTTCTGGACGGAAAACTTCCGGGTACGACGTGAGGAGGTGGACGTAGGCATCCGTGGGTGCGCTGATGTGGAGAGCGAGGTTAGAGGGGGCGGGTTGAAGAGGTGTCGACAAGTACGAGTCTGCGTTGACCAATCGTCGGTGGGCGACATCGACCAGAAGGTGGAAATGAGAGAGGAAATCCGCACCGAGGATTGGCATTGTGACGTCAGCAACGAGAAACTTCCAATTGAATTTACCGTTTCCGAACGATAATGTGAGGTTCTCGTAACCGTAGGTGGGTATTGCAGATCCGTTGGCAGCTACCAAGCGGACGTCGGCAGATGTAGACAGACTACGTCGTGCCTTGAAGAGTTTCCTTGGCAAAAGAGAACGACAAGCACCCGTGTCTACCAAAAATCGCACGTCCGTTCCTGCATCCTGTAAAAAGAAAAGATTAGAAACACGGGAGGCCACCGCCACAAGTGATGGCCTACTTACACGTTTTTTGGCCACTGACAATCCTTGGCACATTTCTTCGCGGTTGCCCCGAATCTGAAATGGTAGTAGCAAAACTGCGGCGGATGGGAGGTAGTAAATGGCTGTAGAAGTCGTTCGTTGGGGCGCGAGCGATTGGTGGGTGGTGGGCGGCTTTGTCGCCGTTTCGGCACATCACGGGGTAGGCGTGTATGTCCTACGGCATTCATGTCAGCTTCGGTTGACGTTGAATAGGCATCCTCGTCGTCAGGGGTGGAGGCGTTGATGGAGGTCTTGAAGTGGCTGTCCATAAGGGCGTCGGCTTTGGTCATCAAGTCCTTTATGCGTAAACTATCGACATCGGGTATGGCAGGGCGTACAGGTTCGGGTAAACGGCGTATCCAAAGGGCACGAAGTAGGTTCACCTCACGAGGAGAGCCGTCTGCGGCAGGTTGAAGGCAAGCGATACTGGTCATTTCCTTGAGGGCAAGCGAAGCCCTTTGGTCCCCCAACAGTTGTTGCGAGAGCTGAAAAAGCTTTGCTATACGGGCGGCTGGCGACGGCGAGTACTGCTGCAGAAGGTATGTTTTGAGGGCGTCATACGCTATTGGGGTGTCTCCTTGTTCACAAAGCCAGTCGGATATATCTGGGAAGGTGTCCTCGGGTATCGCCGCGAGAACATAATCCGCTTTGGTGGTTGAGCTAGTCACGCCCCTGATACGAAACTAGACTTTTGCGCGCTGAAACCAAGCAAATGCCTCTCCGCTGGCAAACGATGAAAGTTTGAATGGAGCGGCCGCAGCACCAACTGCCGTAGAGTCCGCCATAGTACTACCAACGATGAAGGGGCGAGGGGGTGGGGGTGGAAGGCGGTGGGAGCGAGTCGACTTCCGGGGTCACCAATGTGACGGGCCGAGAGAAGGTTTTGAACTTAAAGGCAGGATACAATCAACTGAGTTATGATATTATAGAACACTCTCCTTTATATACAAAACCTCAAGGCAACAGGACATAACATGTTTACAAGACAGACAATGTCACAGAGGAAAACCGGAGACGTGAATTTTCATGTTCATTTTAGTGCGAGGGAAGAGCGCAGATACAAGCATAATATATACAAAAGGAATTATGTACAATTGTGTGACACACGGTTGGTACAGTACACATGAAGTCTTGCGGTCTCACTGCAAGTCTGACTGTGTCTGCTGTCTCCATGCTGAACGAAGTTTGTTTGACAAACTTGATCAGGGGTGAGAGGTCGATAACAGGTCTCCAGCCTCCAGATGCCTTCCTTACAAGAAAGAGTCAACTGAAGAAGCCTGGGGAGTCGTCAACGACCCCCTGGAGAGCATCCTTTTTGAGCATGGTCTCGACTTCTGCCAGAGGGGATTGCCCCTTTACCGATCCCATGGCATAGGAGCTCAACGACACTGGATTCGCTGTCAGGGGAGGAAGAGATGTCATGAACGGGATGCGATATCCCTGACTGATCACGGAGATCATCCAGGAATCGGCCCCGAGTTGTGGCAGGCATCCCCCATTGGTGGACATGCAGGGGGATTGCCAATCCTAGCGTTTGCGGCCTCGGCCGCTCCCTCTAGGATTCTTGCCTCCCCTGCAGGACTTTCTGCCCTTCTTGTCTTTGACAGGAAAGGGCTGCTGTTTGGACACCTTCGTCCTTTCTGCTGTCACCGGTTTTGTCAACTTGGACTGGTGAGGTTGTTAGGGGTGCTGGAGGTTTGTAGGGCTTAGATGTAAGAGCCCTTTGGAGCAGAGAATCGTGGTTCGATTTCCTCCACCTCTCAGCTGCCTGTTCCACATCCTTGGGCTCAAACAGGCTCTTTCCTAGGATGGAAGAATGTCTGAGCTTACAGATATCCACGGCTGGGACCTTCACGTGGAACCTCTCAGTCACTGCATCACGTCATTTCAAGATCGAGTTTGCCCACAAGTTCGAAACTTGGTGGGCCAGGAACTCGATGGTACGTGTTCCCAAGAGGAGGAAGGTCTCCAGGGCCGTCCTGGTGCTTTCCTTGGATAGATCCTTGGAATGCAGCAAGATGCCCAGAGACCCTAGCCAGACATCCAGCCACAAAGTGGCCTGCATGGCACACTTTGCGACCTCCTGACTCAGGATCTCCGTTGCCAAGAATGTCACCTGCCGGTTGTAGAGTCTCTCAAGAGAGACTCCCCTGGTAAGCTCTTCCACGGAGTGGTGAAGAGGGAGAGCTAAACAAGGCTCCTCCATGATCTCGAAGTACCTCCTCTGTTGGACATGAGGAGGTGGGAGGAGCTTGTTACCAGCAGAGGAACGGCTGGAGGAGGCGAGTTCCGAAAGCTGGCCCTCAACCTTATCTCTGGCACTCTTCAACCCTTGGGACCAAGGCAGAGCAGCACTGGCCTAAGAGGGTTTTTGAGTGCCATTGACTTGTTCCAGGACCGTATCCTTGCCTTCACGAGGGGCGGTCTTGGGGTCCTTGAACTTGTTGAGATGCCTCATCAAAGTCAGGACTTGCCAGAAGGCATGCTCTGAATCATACTGCTCTACTCCTGGTGAATTGGCAGCAAAGTCTCCTGTCCCCAACTGCTCTACTTGGGGGGACACGTGGACGTTCTCCTGGGGTCTCGCTGGCTCTGGTCGAATCCTTAAAGAAGACTTCGGGATGGTCTTCGAGTCCTTCGGTTCCCTTCTAGGAGGGATGCAGGACTCCAGCAAAGAAGTCTGAGGGCTCTTCTCCGCCCCAGTACGCGACGATTCTCCTACTCGTGGTGGGGTCTCTCCCATTGGTGCGGTGAGAGGAGGTCTCACCTCGGTAGATTCTCCTGAGAACGGAAAAGCTTCGTCCACGAGAGAAGGAGAGAATGTCTGAGGGGGAGAAGGAGCATTCCTTACGGACTTCTTGGGGGCCAGTTTCACCCTAAGAGAAGTCGCCACGAACTCTACTCCTCTCTTCCTCTTCAGTGGGGACGATGGTTTGAGACCCAAATCAGCGAAGGCAGGCTTGACAGCCTGGACGACAGCTCTGATAAGGGACCCAAACCAAGGCTGACGACTGACGGACACAGTGTCAGAGACTCCCACTGGAGGGAAGGGGATCGGGCGATCCTTTGGAGTAGACACCATAGGGCGTGCCTGAAAAGAAGAAGAAGAAGAATGGTGCCTAGACCTCTCTAAAGACTCCCCCTCCTCCTGCGAGCTCGCTGTTCTGCGCTTGGGGGGGGGGGGATCGTGAAGATGATGACCTGGTTGTGTGCGCTCCTGGAGACTCGCTCGGCTGCTCGCGTTGGGAAACCCGTCGGGAATCGCGCTTGGGGTTGTGCTGGGGCTCGCATGATGAACAAATCGCAGGTTCGCGCTCGAGCGCGTAAAGATGAAGGCGCAAGCGCGTGAAGATGAAGGCGCGGGAGCGCGTGAGCGCACGGGTGAGAGAGCGCGCGGGTGAGAGGGCGCGCGGGCGAAGGGGCGCGTGGGCAGGCGGGCGAAGGGAGCGTGGGCGCGCGCGGCCTTAATGGCAAGCGTTGGCGGCCGGGCGAATGACGGCGCGCAGGCGAGCATCGACGCGTTGGCGAGCGATGGCGCACAGGCGAGCGATGGCGTGTAGGGCGAGAAGGTGAGCGATCGTGCTCAGGAGAGATAGGGCGTGGGCATGTAGGAGACCTTCGGCGAGCAGGATTGTGTGCGCACGGGCACGCTGAAGAGTACTTGCCCGCAGGCAACAGATCGCGCGGGCGTGCAGTAGATCGCTGGCGCGCGGGCGCGCAGGAGATCGCTGGCACAGGCGCGCATGAGATCGAAGAAATTGCCCTTTCCTGCTGACTATGTCTGCTCTTACATTTCTCTGTCCCCACACGAATCTTGTTAACAGTTCTATCTTGTTTTCCTTTGACCATAGAAGGAGCTCCTTTGCTGTTCCGAACAAAGACAGAGAGTGAGTTCCCCCTTGCTTCCTGATGTAAGCTAGAGCCGTGGTGTTGTCCGAGTTGACCTCCACTATCCTCCCTGACACTGAGTCTTTGAAGGCTTTTAGTCCTAACAGAATGGCCATTAACGCTTTCCTGTTGATGTGCCATCTGGTCTGACTCTTTTCCCAAGAGCCTGAGACCTCCTTGCTTCCTAGTGTTGTTCCCCATCCTGACTCCGAAGCGTCTGAGAACAACACTAGGTCTGGGTTCTTCCTGTACAGGGAGATTCCTTCTCCTAACAACGCTGGATCCAGCCACCAAATCAGATGATCCTTGACTTCTGCTGGAATGGGGAAGGAAAAGGAGTCTTCCTGAATCTTCCTATTCTACACCTTTGATAGCAAGTGTTGAAGAGGTCTGAGGTGCAGTCTTCCCAAAGAGAGGGTTCCCAGCAAACTCATCCACTCCCTCGCTGAGCACTTCTGTCTCTTCAAGAATTCTCGAACCTTCTCGAGGAACATGGTCTGCCTCTCTCGGGAGGGAGAAGCCAGAAAATGAACTGAGTTCAGAACCATCCCCAAATAAAGAATAGTCTGACTCGGTTCATTCCGAGATTTCTCCCTGTTGATGACGTGACCCAGTTCTTGAGCCATCATGAAAGACTTTTGTAGGTCCTCCAGACATTTTTCTTTTGACCGTAATCATATCAACCAGTCATCCAGATAAAAAGATACTCTTATCCCCTCTTGATGATGCCACCCTGCCACGTTCGCCATTACTCTGGTGTAGACTTGAGGCGCAGTGCTGAGACCGAAGCAAAGGGCCTTGAACTGGAAGCACTTGCCCTGGATCATGAATCTCGGGTATTTCCTTAAAGTTGGATGGATGGGGACGTGAAAATAAGCGTCCTGTAAATTGAGACACACCATCCTAGTCCCCTGGACGTACTGCTGCCAGCACCGACTGAGTCGTCTCCATGGTAAATTTTGTCTATTCCACGAAGACGTTCAGAGAGCTGACATCCAGAACGGGTCTCCATCCACCCGAGTTCTTGGGTACCAGAAGCAGGCAATTGTAGAAACCTGGGGAGGATTGTTCCAGAACTGGTTTTATAGCTCCCTTCTCCACCGTCTGGTCGACCAGATCCAGAAGGGCCCTTTGTTTCACTGCATTCGAGTACTGAGCCACTAAGGCTAGAGGAGTATTTGAAAGAGGAGGGTTCTTCAAAAGGGGGATCTTGTATCCCTCCTTGATGACCGAGAGGGACCAGGTATCCGCCCCTCTTTTCTTCCAAGCCTGCCAAAAAAGTGACAGTCTTGCTCCTATCATTGTCTGGAGGACTTGCACTTCATTTCTTGGAGTGGGATCTAAACGAACCTCTATTCGTCCTTCCGCCTATCTCCTGCCTTCTTCCTCTGAAGTCTGATCTCGAAGAAGCTCTACCTCGAAAGGGCTGTTGGAATTTCCTCTCCTCTCTCTACAGAGACGAAGGAATGACTGGCAAAGTCTTTCTTGCAGAGCGCAATAGGAGGTCTTGAGTGGCCTTTTGCGCAAGTGAAAGGGTAATGTCCCTGACAAGGGACTCAGGAAAGAGATGTTTTGAGAGGGGGGCATAAAGGAGCTCAGACTTCTGCGCAACAGTCACTGATCTGGAAGCAAAAGAACATAACAGGGACCTCTTCTTCAAAACTCCTGCCAAAAAAAAGGGAAGCCAACCCATTAGACCCATCCCTAAGAGTTTTATCCATGCATGACATGATACTAGTAAAGTCTTCTGTTCCCTCCATTTGTTGTTTTCCTGGCCAGAGTACCTAGAAACCAGTCCAAAAAACTAAAAACAACAAAAGCTCGGAAAATCCCCTTGACGAGGTGATCAAGCTCAGACATTGACTACATAACCTTCGCAGAGTTAAGGTCATGCCTTCTAGCAGAGTCCACAATACCAGAGAAGTCACCCTGGGAGGAGGCAAGAACTGTCAGACCCAGAAGTTCTCCAGTCTCGTACCACATGCCCGCCTTCGAAGCAAGTCGAGCTGGTGGAAAAGAGAAGGTGGTCTTAACCACTTGTCTACGCTCCTTCATCCATTCGTCAACTTTAGCGAGAGCCTTCCTAGCAGAGATAGAGAGCTTGATTTTGATGAAGGCCAACGTTTTTTAGCCTTCTTCCTGATAAACTGTGATTGAGGAGAACAAGGGGCAGATGGTTGAAACTCCTCCCCATAAAGCTCAAGGAGAGAGTGAGAGAGAACCTCATAATCCCCAGCCGCATCCGCAGGCTTGTCTTCATCCTCTGAGACAACCTCAAGATCTTGTCCCACCTCTACTAGAGCTTCTCTTTAGGCAAAAGGTCCGCCTGAATCCGAAAGAGGCAAATCGTAGGATACGTCCTGTAGGAGAGGGCTGTAAGCATCCTGACACCGAGAACCGCGTGCGTCCTGGCGCAGCGTGCTGGAATCGTCCTGGCGCTGCGCGCCGGAAGCGTCCTGGCTCTGAGCGCTAGAAGAGTCCTTGAGGCGGTAGGCGGATGCGTCCTGGCGCCGAGAGTAGGAAGCGTCCTTGCGCAGAGAGCTGTAATCGTCCTGGCGCCGTGAGTAGGAAGCGTCCTGGCACCGAGAGTAGGAAGCGTCTTGGCGACGAGAAGCGGAATCGTCCTGGAGAAGCAGGCTGGAATCGTCCTGGCGCCGCAAGCGAGAGAAGGAATCATCCTGATGTCGAGTATCGCCAGAGTCCTGGAGGCGAGTCGATGAGGAAGAAGAGCGGTACCGCCGAGATTCCTTAGGAGGGGAACTCCGTTCCCTCTTAGAGGCCGATTTATTGACCGGTAAAGAGTCGTCCTTACATCTGTCCGACTGGGACTGGGGGGAAGGGTGGCTAAAAGCTTGATCCAAAGAAGAAAACAGCTCTTGCATAACAGTCATAAACGACTTAGGGACTGCTTCTGGATCCTGCGGTCCCAAAGGCAAATGGCTGTCGAGTAGCACTGGTAGAAGGAGAAGGATCTCTCGCCAGTCTTTCTTGACTTTCGTCTCTCGGCTTTGGCCTTTTCACTGAAACGGTGTCTAAGTCATCCTCAAAGGGACAAGGTTCGAGGCTACTTGAACTAGGAGAGTGAGAACGAGTCTGTTCAGTTCAGTTCCACCTCCTCTTGGTTGGTCTCAAAGCCTCATACTGCCATTTGCGTCTGGGAGAGGGGTTCGGGGAAGACATGGCGGTCAAGAGCAACCTGGGAAAATGCAACAGGACTGTCTGAGGCGACGGCTGACCGAGGATACGTACCTCTCACCCCCTTCCGGTCGTCGACGTACCTTCTCCCTTGGTCCTGGGAGCTTGGTAGAGGTCTAGACCTAGGGTAATGACAGGTTCGATCAGTCGCCACCTCCACTGCACTTTCACAAGCACTAATCTCATTCTCACTCTTACCTTTTAAGGCTGAAAGTTAGACTTTAATAGCCTTCAAGTCAGCCGCCATCCTGGCGTACCGAGGGTCATCCGCAGATACCGATCCTGTAGAAGGGGCAGGAGTTACTACCTCAGGGGAAGGTTCAACTTCCAAAGAGGAATTCATTAAAGGTTCAATGGAAATAACTAAACTCTGCTCACTAACAGATTTAGATTTTGATCTCGAAGCCCTCCTTACTTTATCTAGCTCTAACTTGCGCACATAGTGCTTCATAGTTAACCAATCTTTCTCACTCAAAATCTCACATTCCTTGCACCTTTTATCAAGTGCACATTCAAAACCCCTGCAACCCAAACTAACAGTGTGAGGGTCTACCAAAACTTTCAATAACCTCACCTTGCATTCCTCATTTAGACACACACATTTCACAAATGGTGACACTTTTGAGTAATTACTTCATTTTTAGTTTAGTATATATTTGGAATTTATACCAAATGAACGCTGACGTCACAAACTTCTCTTTGACTGACTATGTTGACGATGTCGGTTCCAGGTCGTTTGGTACCTCCTCAACCAATCCCTCCACTCACCCCACCTCCTTGCGCAACATATCTTGCAATTTTTTGCTTTTCAAGCATTTAAGGAACCTCCTAATTACTGTACAAGAAGAGGAGAGTTTCAGCAATGCATAATTTGGTAGTAAATGGAGAGTGTGCTCTTGAAAACAAAACCCTTTAGATAAAGGACTATGTAATTCACCTGAAAAAAATATATTGCCACAATTTTTGGTGGCGGAGTTATTATATAGAATTGCCATTTACTTAATCACATCATTCCGAGAAGAATAAGGATTATTGTAATGTCTTGTCAAAATAAATGGTTTTATTTTACAACATGATGTTCCCCACATGATTTTAATCATCTTATCAATTAATCATTACTAGTTCAGTAGGTTTCACGATTAAATCTGATGCGGTTGGTCAAAAAAAAAAATGTTGAGTAAATACTGTACATGACACTCTAATTTCAAGCGAAACTGGAATTCGCTATAAGAAATGGACAAGTGCTGGCTACTTTGGTATTTTTCTCTATTTGTTTAATAGGGGATAGGGCATAATAACTTAGGTATCGGCCTATTAAAATGGGAAGTATGTTTTCACTCTAAGTCCAATGTTTATATCTTAGAGATTGAATGGGGCTTATTGGGCAAGCTTTCTTTCCCATGTTTTAGGGAGCTTTCTGTTTATTTACAATGACGCATTTGTCAGTTGTTTTTTTTTAAACCAATTAACAGCTTACAAGTACTTCTTCATAAGTTCCCGGATGTTGTTCTACAACACCCACTTTTTTTTCCCACCTTTGCCTTCAGTTTTAAGTTAACCACCATATTCTAAACACGTCTCCAACGGAAGCACATCAATCTTTTGAAATTTAGTGTAATTTCGTTTATGTTGGCAATTGATTATGATGGAAATGATCTCCGTTCAGTGTAAATCTACTGCTACTCATGTGAAATTAAAATATAACAGCGAAATAATGCCTCAGATGTCCGATTCTGACCTCATTTTCAGGGAAGGTCAGCACATTTTCTACTGCAAAGCTTTTGTAAAGATTGCCAAAAAAAAAGACAATGTCAATCATAAGGTAAGAAATTATTTGTGATTTACTTTTTCATAATGGAAGGATTTATTTGTGATTTACTTTATCATAATCTAAGGATTTATTTATAATTTACTTTTAGTTTGTAACCTGGGAACGGGGTGTCCGGCTAGTGGTTGTGACTGGGTCCGGGGGGGGGGGGGGGGGTGGGGGGGGGGGGGTGTCCAGCGGGCTTGTCCCCCGTCTAGGGGTTGTGACCTGGGAAGGGGGTTGCAGGGGACTTGCCCCCTGCCTAGGGTTTGGGACCTGCAAACTACTATGTTAGGTTAGTAGGGTTTGTTAGGTTCTGTACCCTTTTACAAATCTCAAAAGTTAAATAATCATGTTATATACTTTTCCAACTGGTTATCTTAGGCTCATTTTACATTTCTGACCATTATTATTGCTGTATATCGCTCGTTTATGACATTTCCCCTCTCAAGAAACCCCAGTTTTTATGAATAGAACTTACCTGGCAGTTATATATATATATAGCTTAGTCTCTGACGTCAGGCGGAATTTTTCTAAAATTGCGGCAACCCCCGTGTGGTGGTTGTGCGGTTAGGTGGGTAACAATCCTTACAGGGTGGTACTTGGAATCCTTCCCTTTTTCTGTTCCTCAGATCATCTCTGCCGGTTGGACTGACAACATCGTTGGTCCACCATTGGAGTTTTTCATTTCGCTTTCCCTGGGTCGCTGTAATGGACTTAGTTTTGGTGAAGTACATTGATTTTGGGATTTGGCAATCGTGTTTGTGTTTATTCTGTTATTATGGATTTGTTTAATATGAGTGAGAAACTTCATTTTCGTGTGTGTCTAAATGAGGAATGCAAGGTGAGATTATTGAAAGTTTTGGTAGACCCTCACACTGTTTGTTTGGGTTGCAGGGGTTTTGATTGTGCACTTGATAAAAGGTGCAAGGAATGTGAGATTTTGAGTGATAAAGATTGGTTAGCTATGAAGCACTATGTGCGCAAGTTAGAGCTAGATAAAGTAAGGAGGGCTTCGAGATCAAAATCCAAATCTGCTAGTGAGCATAGTTTAGTTATTTCCATTGAACCTTTAATGAATTCCTATTTGGAAGTTGAACCTTCCCCTGAGGTAGTAACTCCTGCCCCTTCTACAGGATCGGTATCTGCGGATGACCCTCAGTACGCCAGGATGGCGGCTGAGTTGAAGGCTATTAAAGATCAACTTTTAGCCTTAAAAGGTAAGAGTAAGAGTGAGATTAGTGCTTTTGAAAGTGCAGTGGAGGTGGCGACTGATCGAACCTGTCATTACCCTAGGTCTAGACCTCTACCAAGCTCCCAGGACCAGGGGAGAAGGTACGTCGACGACCGGAAAGGGGTGAGAAGTATGTAACCTCGGTCAGCTGTCGCCTCAGACAGTCCTGTTGCATTTTCCCAGGTTGCTCTTGACCGCCACGGAAAAGGCGTGTTGGATGTGATGGTGTCTTCCCCGAACTCCTCTCCCAGACGCAAATGGCAGTATGAGGCTTCGAGACCAACCAAGAGGAGGTGGAACTAAACTGAACAGACTCGTTCTCACTCTCCCAGTTCAAATAGCCTTGAACCTTGTCCCTTTGAGGATGACTTAGACACCGTTTCAGTGAAAAGGCCAAAGCCAAGAGACGAAAGTCAAGAAAGACTGGCGAGAGATCCTTCTCCTTCCACCAGTGCTACTCGACAGCCATCGCCTTCAGGACCCCAGGATCCAGAAGCAGTCGCTAAGTCGTTTATGACTGTTATAGAAGAGCATCTCTTTTCTTTGGTTCAAGCTTTTAGCCGCCCTTTCCCCCAGTCCCAGTCGGACAGATGTAAGGACGACTCTTTACCAGTCAAGAAATCGGCCTCTAAGAGGGAACGGAGTTCCTCTCCTACGATTTGCCTCTTTCGGATTCAGGCAAACCTTCTGTCCAAAGAGAAGCTGTAGTAGAGGTGGGATAAGATCTTGAGGTTTTCTCAGAGGATGAAGACAAGCCTGCGGACGCGGCTGGGGATTATAAGGTTCTGTCTCACTCTCTCCTTGAGCTTTATGGGGAGGAGTTTCAACCTTCTGCCCCTCGTTCTCCTCAATCACAGTTTATCAGGAAGAAGGCTAAAAAACGTTGGCCTTCATCAAAATGAAGCTCTCTATCTCTGCTAGGAAGGTTCTCGCTAAAGTTGACGAATGGATGAAGGAGCGTAGATCACCTTCTCTTTTCCACCAGCTCGACTTGCTTCGAAGGCGGGCATGTGGTACGAGACTGGAGAACTTCTGGGTCTGACAGTTCCTGCCTCCTCCCAGGGTGACTTCTCTGGTATTGTGGACTCTGCTAGAAGGCATGCCCTTAACTCGGCGAAGGTTATGTGGTCAATGTCTGAGCTTGATCACCTCGTCAAGGGGATTTTCCGAGCTTTTGTTGTCTTTAATTTTTTGGACTGGTTTCTAGGTATTCTGGCCAGGAAAACAACAAATGGAGGGAATAGAAGACCTTACTAGTATCATGTCATGCATGGATAAAGCTCTTAGGGATGGGTCTAATGGGTTGGTTTCCCTTTTTTTGGCAGGAGTTTTGAAGAAGAGGTCCCTGTTATGTTCTTTTGCTTCCAGATCAGTGACCGTTGCGCAGAAGTCTGAGCTCCTTTATGCCCCCCTCTCAAAACATCTCTTTCCTGAGTCCCTTGTCAGGGACATTACCCTTTCGCTTGCGCAAAAGGCCACTCAAGACCTCCTATTGCGCTCTGCATGAAAGACTTTGCCAGTCATTCCTTCGTCTCTGAAGAGAGAGGAGAGGAAATTCCAACAGCCCTTTCGAGGTAGAGCTCCTTCGAGATCAGACTTCAGAGGAAGAAGGCAGGAGATGGGCGGAAGGACGAATAGAGGTTCGTTTAGATCCCGCTCCAAGAAATGAAGTGCAAGTCCTTCAGACAATGATAGGAGCAAGACTGTCACTTTTTGGCAGGCTTGGAAGAAAAGAGGGGCGGATGCCTGGTCCCTCTCGGTCATCAAGGAGGGATACAAGATCCCCCTTTTGAAGAACCCTCCTCTTTCAAATACTCCTCTAGCCTTAGTGGCTCAGTACTCGAATGCAGTGAAACAAAGGGCCCTTCTGGATCTGGTCGACCAGATGGTGGAGAAGGGAGCTATAAAACCAGTTCTGGAACAATCCTCCCCAGGTTTCTACAATTGCCTGTTTCTGGTACCCAAGAACTCGGGTGGATGGAGACCCGTTCTGGATGTCAGCTCTCTGAACGTCTTCGTGGAAAAGACAAAATTTACCATGGAGACGACTCAGTCGGTGCTGGCAGCAGTACGTCCAGGGGACTGGATAGTGTCTCTCAATTTACAGGACGCTTATTTTCACGTCCCCATCCATCCAACTTTAAGGAAATACCCGAGATTCACGATCCAGGGCAAGTGCTTCCAGTTCAAGGCCCTTTGCTTCGGTCTCAGCACTGCTCCTCAAGTCTTCACCAGAGTAATGGTTAACGTGGCAGGGTGGCTTCATCAAGAGGGGATAAGAGTATCTTTTTATCTGGACGACTGGTTGATATGATTACGGTCGAAAGAAAAATGTCTAGAGGCCCTACAAAAGTCTTTCATGATGTATCAAGAACTGGGTCTCGTCAACAACAGGGAGAAATCTCGGAATGAACCGAGTCAGACTATTCTTTATTTGGGGATGGTTCTGAACTCAGTTCATTTTCTGGCTTCTCCCTCCCGAGAGAGGCAGACCATGTTCCTCGAGAAGGTTCGAGAATTCTTGAAGAGACAGAAGTGCTCAGCGAGGGAGTGGATGAGTTTGCTGGGAACCCTCTCTTTGGGAAGACTGCACCTCAGACCTCTTCAACACTTGCTATCAAAGGTGTGGAACAGGAAGATTCAGGAAGACTCCCTTTCCTTCCCCATTCCAGCAGAAGTCAAGGATCATCTGATTTGGTGGCTGGATCCGGTTTTTTTAGGAGAAGGAATCTCCCTGTACAGGAAGAACCCAGACCTAGTGTTGTTCTCAGACGCTTCGGAGTCAGGATGGGGAAAAACACTAGGAAGCAAGGAGGGCTCAGGCTCTTGAGAAAAGAGTCAGACCAGATGGCACATCAGCAGAAAAGAGTTGATGGCCATTCTGTTAAGACTAAAAGCCTTCAAAGACTCAGTGTCAGGGAGGATAGTGGAGGTCAACTCGGACAACACCACGGCTCTAGCTTACATCAGGAAGCAAGGGGGAACTCACTCTCTGTCTTTGTTCGAAACAGCAAAGGAGCTCCTTCTATGGTCAAAGGAAAACAAGATAGAACTGTTAACAAGATTCGTGCAGGGACAGAGAAATGTAAGAGCAGACATAGTCAGCAGGAAAGGGCAAGTTCTTCCCACAGAATGGACCCTCAACCAACAGGTCTGTCAGAGTCTGTGGAAGTTATGGGGGAGACCTTTAATGGACCTCTTCGCCTCCAACCAAAAAAAGAGGATCCTCAACTACTGCTCCCTAGTCCCGGATGAGGAGGCAATAGCAGTAGACGCCTTTCTGATGGATTGGACTGGGATAGACACATATGCGTTCCCTCCCGGTTCAAGATCATCAATCTGGTCGTCAGAAATTTGCTCTCCTTGATTCGGGACGAATGATCCTAGTAGCTCCATTCTGGCCAACAAGAGAATGGTTTACGGAAGTGGGGGATATGTTGGTGGACTTTCCAAGAAGCCTTCCTACAAGTCCAAAGATTCTCAAACAGCCCCACTTCGAGAGGTATCATCAAAACCCCCTCGCTCTAAGACTGACTGCCTTCAGACTATCGAGAAGCTTGTCAGAGCGAAAGGTTTTTATGTGCAAGTTGCAAGAGCTATCGCCAGAGCGAGGAGGGTCTCTTCACAAAGGGTCTACCAATCTAAGTGGGAAACCTTTAGAGCTTGGTGTAGGCAGCACAAAGTTTCCTCAACCACTACATCTGTGAGCCAAATAGTGGATTTTTTGTTATCCCTCAGACAGGATGCTAAACTGGCCGTATCCACGATTAAAGGGTATAGGAGTATGCTCTCAGTTGTCTGTAGGCACAGAGGCTTAGATTTGTCTCGGAATAAAGACTTGCAAGACCTCGTGAAGTCTTTTGAAACAACTAAGCAGGCTCAGTTAAGGCCCCCAGCTTGGAATCTGGATGTGGTTCTGAAGTTCCTATGTACCAAGAAGTTCGAACCCATCTCACAAGCTTCTCTTAGAGATGCTACAAAGAAAACCCTCCTTCTGATGGCTGTGGCCACAGCTAAAAGGATCAGCGAGGTTCATGCTATTGAGAAACAAATGGACTTCAATCAGAATGGAGCGGTATGTGCTTTGAGGACTGGCTTCCTCGTCAAGAACGAGAATCCATCAAAACCCTGGACGAGGACTTTTGAGATCCCTAACCTCACTAATTTAGTGGCTCAAGATCAGGAGAGGCTTCTCTGTCCAGTTAGAGCCCTTAGAGCTTATTTATCTCACACTAAGAATGTTAGAGGTGCATCTAATTCCTTATGGTGCTCAGTGAAAGATCCGCAAAAGCCCCTTTCAAAGAATGCATTGTCATTCTTCCTGAGGGAGACTATAAGAGAAGCTCACCTCTTGTGTGAGGAGGAGCACTTTGGCCTTTTGAAAGTAAGGGCTCACGGAATGAGAGCTATTGCTAGTTCGCTGGCATATCGTAAGAATATGTCAGTTAGGCAGATTATGGATGCAACGTTCTGGAGAAGCAACTCTGTGTTCGCCTCTCATTACCTGAGAGAGGTAAGAGTGGATTATGAAAGGTGTTACACCTTGGGCCCATACGTAGCTACAGCTTTTGTATTCGGCAAAGGAGTTACTACCTCTCCTCAACCTTAGCTTTTGTATACCTGTGTTTGGGTCAGTGTTTTTATGGTTGTCTGAGGACTTTGACTTGTGGTACAGTACCCTCAGTCTAGCTAGATAGTTTATATCTATTCTGCAAGGTTAGGTGGTTAGTTTTAGTAAGGTTGCAGTTTTTTTTAAAAAAGGGCAAAGGTAGTTCTGAAGTTTAGTCAAGTTGTTGGTCTCACCCCGATTAACTGACTCGATTGAGTTGTTTTCAGCATGACAGGTCTACTCCTGGCTGACACTCCTAAGGGAAAGCGACTCAAGAGGCAGGAACCTTTGAAGTCAGCTACTTTCGGCTTAGCTGAAATGACGATCCATTAGAATTTTAACGAGGGTTAATTACCCCCGCGCTAGTTAGCAAGGGGGTAGGGGAGTGGTAGCTAGCTACCCCTCCCCCCCTCACACACTGGTGAACTGTTTCACTTCACTTTTGGCTCGGGCGATGAGCAGACGTCTCTGTTTCGCCCTCGCATTATTGACAGCCTTAATTTTGTTTCGCTTTTATTTCAGCTTGTGTGCTTGAAGTTGGCCTTATCCTTCCTTCCTATCATGCGGAAGTGCCCTGGACTCCCCGACCGCCCTTGTGGAACGTTCATGTCGGCGGTCGAGACGGACCCTCACACCTTATGTCCGCATTGTCGAGGTCAACGGTGTGAAAGGGACAAAAACGGTAGTGAGTGCAGGGAGTGGCCTACCTCCCAGTGGGAGAGGTTTGCCTGGCGGCGTAAGAAGAAGTCTGAGCGTGACCTTTCTCCTTCAAGGCCTGCCTTGAAGAAGGAAGGTTCCAAAGACTCTTCTTCCGCTGCCCGCACCTCTTCCGAAGCTCCCACTCGATCGGTTTCTCGTGAGAGGCCGGCGAGTGGTAGCGTAGGCCTTTTTTTTTGTTTCCCAATCTCGGGGTTTGGGAGAGGGCATTGCCTCCCATAGCGAGGCAGCTCCCCCTCCTCCTCCGGGGGAGGGCATTGATCTTGTTGATGACCATGTTGCTAATGATGATCTCTTACAGATTTGGGCTTCCTTGGGGCTTAAGGGCTTGCCCTCCAGGGAAGCCCTGTTTGACCTGATTCAGTTGGGTGCAGCTGTCAAACAGTTGCCGGTAATAGCAGAGGTAGATCCTCTGTCTATTGTCGACGTTGTTGTGGCAGAGGGTTCCGACGGGCTGGGTCAAACCCCTGCTGCGGTTGCGGATGTTGCTGAAGGCTCATTTCCCCCCTCCGAACATCCTTTGAGGGAGGAGCTGCGTACAACGGTCTCTCCTGCGGGTGACTCTCCCCCTCGGGGGAGTGCACTGACAGAGACTCCTCTTTGGAGGACAGACGATGGTGTTGCTGTGCCTCAAGGTCATCTTCGCCTTAAGGCTCGCCCTCCTCTTTGCCGTAGAGGCCTTCCTTCGCCTTACAAGGGAGTTAGGAGGCGCCTCTTCAGATCTTCGCCTTCAACGTCCCCTGCAAAGGATCCTCCACGACGAGAGCAGACCGTTGCAACTGCATCGCTTGACCTCTCCGCAGATCGTTCGCGATCTCCCACGCCTGCAAGACCTTCCAGTCTTCCATCTCCACTCCTGGACACTGATGCGCAGTGGGCGCCAATATTCCCTGTTGTCCAACGTGCACCGGTCCCTTTGGGGCAAAAGGGCTTATCTCACAATGTGGGTGAGTCCCTTAAGTGCCAGGGCCTTCCTGCGCGCTCGAGCGCAGTAGCGCGCAGTAGCGCGCAAGCTCTCGCCTGCTGACCAGACTTCTACTGATTCAACGCGCCGACGATCTCCTGCTGAGTCTCGCTGTAGATCTTCTGCTCGCCAGCGCTCATCTGCGCGCCAGCGCTCTCCTGTGCTACAGAGACCTCCTGTGCGCCAGCGCTCTCCAGCTCGCCAGCGCACTTCTGTTCCTGCTGCGCGCAATGCGCGCCATCGGTCTCCTGAGCGCCCAGGATCTCCTGCTCGTCAGGGCACAACGACGCGCCCTGTTCCTGATGTGCACCAACGTTCACCCGCGTGCCCAGGATCTCCGGATCTGGGTGCAGGCAAGGACATTGTTCCTCCGCCTCCTCGCCGACGTTCGCCTACGCGCCAGCCATCGCGCGCACTCACCTGTGCGCACTTCTAAGGCAGCCCGAGTACCTGGGCGCCCGCGAGATGTCTCCTGAGCCCGCCCACGAGCATTCGCCTTTGCGTGCAACCTCGCCCTCTGGTCCTGTGCCCCAGCTGGTTCCTTCTGAATGCGCAACTGCGCGCCAACGATCTCCTGCGCGCCAGCGATCTCCTGCGAGCCCGCGCGATCCCTCGCCAGCGATCTCCTACGCGCCCGCGCGATCCCTCGCCTGCGTGGAAGCGCTCTCCTACGAGCCAACGCGACCTTGCTCCAGATCGCCACAGGTCTCTGACATGCCCACACGCTAACTCGCCTGTGCGTAATCGATCGCCTGTTCGCGCTACGCATCATCACTCGCCAACGCACCAACTCGCCATCGCTTGCCAACGCGCCAACGCACCATCGCTCGTCAACGCACCATCGCTCGCCTACGCGTCATCGTTCTCCCGACAGCCAGCGCTCGCCCTTACAACCGTGCGCACCCTCACCTGCATGCCCACGCACACGTTCACCTGCGCCCTCACGCGCACCTTCGCCTGCGTACTCACGCGCCCATTCGCAATGGCGCCCACTCGCCTGCGCGCCCTCTCGCCAACGCGCACCCTCGCTCCTGCGCCCGCGCGCATGCGCGCCAACGTTCGCCCGCGCGCGAACCAGCGATTCTACCATCGCACGAGCGCCAGCGCGACCTTCGCCAGCGATTCCCGCCGGGTTTCGCTGCACGCCCAACCGTGCATGTGTTCGGGGACGCGTGCTTCCAGATCTTCGTCCTCACGATCTCCATCCCGCAAGCGCATTCTTCTTTTCAGGCAGACCCCGTGGTATCCACTCCTAAGGATCAGCCGATCCCCTTCCCTCCATCCAGCGGGTGTTGCTGATAATGCGTCGGTCAGCCGTCAGCTTTGGTTCGGGTCCCTGATCAAAGCGGTCGTGCAAGCTATAAAGCCGGCCCTCGCTGATCTGGGACTGAAACCATCGGCAGCCTCGTCCCCGCTGAAGAGAAGGAGAGGAGTGGACTTTGTTGTAACTTCTCCTAGGGTTAAGCTGGCTCCCAAGAAGTCCGTCAGGAAGGCACTTTCCCCCTCGCAGAAACTTTCTCCTTCCCCTATGGACGAAGCCTTTCCGTCCTCAGGAGAATCCAGCGAGGTGAGGCGTTCTCCCACGGCACCAATGGGAGGAAACCCACCTCGAGGAAGAGAACCGTCTCGCGTGGAGAGGAGCCCCCAGACTTCTTTGCTTGAGTCCTGTATCCCTCCCAGGAGGGAGCCTAAGGACTCGAAGACTGCTCCTAAGTCTTCATCCTGAATTCGACCAGAGATAGCGAGACCCCAGGAGAACGTCCACATATCTCCCCAAGTAGAGCTACTGGGGACAGGAGACCTTGCTGCCAGTCCACAAGGAGGAGAGCAGCACAAGTCGGAGCATGCCTTCTGGCAGGTCCTGAGTCTAATAAGGCAACTCAACGGATTCAAGGACCCAGAGACCGCCCCCCCGCGAAGGCAAGGATACGGTCCTGGACCAAGTCTACGGTACCCAGAAGCTCCCAAAGGCCAGCGCGGCTTTGCCCTGGTCCCAGGGACTGAAGAGTGCTAGAGACAAGGTTGAGGGCCAGCTCTCCGAACTCGCCTCCTCCAGCTGTTTCTCTGCCGTGAACAAACTCCTCCCACCTCCTCGTATACAACAGAGGAGGTACTTCGAGATCTTGGGGGAGTCTTGTTTAGTTCTTCCCCTCCACCACTCTGTGGAAGAGCTCTCTAGGGGAATTTCTCTCGAGAAACTCTCCGCCCGGCAGGTGGCATTCTCGGCTACGGAGATCCTAAGCCAGGAGAAGGTCGCAAAGTGTGCCATGCAGGCCACTTCATGGCTGGACATCTAGCTGGGGTCTCTGGGTATCCTGTTGCGATACAAGGACTTGTCCAAGGAGAGCACCAGGAAGGCCATGGAGACCTTCCTCCTCTCGGGCACGCGCACCAACGAGTTCCTGGTTCACCAAGTTTCGAACTTGAGGGCAAACTTGATCCTAAAACGTCGTGATGCCGTGACCGAGAGGTTCCACTCGAAAGTCCCAGCCGTGGATGTCGGCAAGCTTAGACACTCTTCCATCCTTGGAGAGAGTTTGTCCGAGCCCAAGGATGTGGAACGGACAGCTGAGAGGTGGAGGAAGTCGAATCACGATTTGCTCCTCCAAAGGGCCCTTACATCTCGTCCCTACATGCCTCCAGCTCCTCAACAACAACATCAGCAGCCTCGTCATTCTAGGACATCGAAACAGGCTCCGGCAGCAAAGGCAAAGGTGTCTAAGCAGCAGCCCTTTCCTGTCAAGGACAAGAAAGGGCGAAAGTCCTCCATGGGAGGTAGGAATCCTAGGGGGAGCGGCCCAGGCCGTAAACGCTTGAGCTAGGATTGGCAATCCCCCTGCATGTCCACCAGTGGGGGGAGGCCTACAAAGTTGCACGGTCAGGTGGCAGCAACTCGAGGCTGATTCCTGGACGATCTCTGTGATCAGCCAAGGATATCGCGTCCCGTTCATAACATCTCTTCCTCCCCTGACAGCGTATCCAGTGTCGTTGAGCTCCTATGCTATGGGATTGGTAAAGTTCGGGCAGAAGTCGAGACCATGCTCAAGAATGATGCTCTCCAGGAGGTCATCGACGGCTCCCCAGGCTTCTTCAGTCGACTCTTTCTTATAAAGAAGGTGTCTGGAGGCTGGGGACCTGTCATCGACCCCTCAGCTCTGAACAAGTTTGTCAAGCAAACTTCGTTCAGCATGGAGACAGCAGACACAGTCAGACTTGCATTGAGACCGCAAGACTTCATGTGCACACTGAATCTGAAGGATGCGTACTTCCAGATCCCAGTCCATCCGTCTTCCAGGAAGTACTTGAGATTCAGCCTAGACAACATGATCTACCAGTTCAAGGTTTTGTGTTTCAGTCTCTCCACAGCACCTCAGGTGTTCACCAGAGTGTTCACCCTGATATCTTCGTGGGCACACAGGATAGGCATCCGTCTCCTTCGCTATCTGGACGACTGGCTGATCCTGGCAGACTCGGAGTCGACCCTTCTTCGACACCGAGACAAGCTTCTGGGACTTTGCCAAGATATAGGGATCATGGTAAATCTCGAGAATTCTTCTTTGCTTCCAACTCAACGACTGGTATACCTAGGCATGATATTAGACACCAATCTCCACAAAGCCTTTCCATCAGACGACAGTCTAGCAAGGCAGAGGAGGGTTGCCGGACCTTTCCTCGGACGAGAGGAACTTGCAGCCCAATCTTGGTTACGTCTCCTAGGTCACCTGTCCTCCTTGGCCCGTTTAGTTCCGAACGGCCACCTCAGGAGGAGATCCCTGCAATGGGAATCAAGGCAACGATTCCCCGAATACTCTGGTCCCTATGGGACCTGCGGAACGGATGTACCTGCATTGGTGGCTGACCAGCGAAAACCTTCGAAAGGGAGTGGATCTTCTCATCCTCCAACCGGATTTGATGCTGTTCTTGGACACGTCAAAAGAAGGGTGGGGGCCCCACATTCTGAACCAGGGGACCTCAGGCCTATGGTCAGAATCAGAAAAGTACTTCCACATCAATCTGCTAGAAATGAATGCTGTTTATCTGGCCCTTCAGCAGTTCCAACAGACCCTGGCGGGCCACTCCGTGGTGGTGATGAGCGACAACACATCAGTAGTGGCTTATATCAACAAGCAGGGAGGTACCTTTTCACAACAACTATCCCATCTTGCAGTAGAGATTCTGAGCTGGACCGAAGTCCACTCGATTCCACTATCAGCTCGCTTCATTCCGGACAAAAGGAATGTGCTCGCTGACAGTCTGAGCAGAGCATCGCAGATAGTGAGTACCGAGTGGTTTTGGATCCTCAAGTAACCAACAAAGTCCTGACTTTGTGGGGTTCACCGACAGTGAACCTGTTCGCGACACCTTTGAACTTCAAGCTGCCGCTGTACTGCTCCCCAATCCCGGACCCCAAGGCAATCTGGCAAGATGCCTTCCAACAACGGTGGGGCAACATCGACGTCTACGCCTTTCCCCCAATCTGTCTGATGAGAAGGTTGATCAACAAGACCAGACTATCGGTCAATCTGTCAATGACCTTAATAGCTCTGCTATGGCATCATGCAGAGTGGTACCTGGACCTTCTGCAGGTTTTGATGGAACTCCCGAGAGAACTCCCCCCACTACACGAGCTACTCAAGCAACCACGCTGCAACATCTACCACAAGGTCGTAGTTCCGCTTCGGTTTCACGCCTGGAGACTATCCAGCGTCTCCTCACTGAGAGAGGCTTTTCACAACAAATTGCGGAGAGGATATCTCGACACCTGCGAAAGTCATCCGCAGGGGTCTACAAGGCAAAGTGGAGAGTCGTCTGTGGTTGGTGTCGTGGGAGGGGTATCTCTCCCCTCGATGCCACTATTCCAGCAATAGCGGAGTTTCTCTTGTATTTGCGGGAGGAAATGCGCCTTTCAGTCTTGGCGGTGAAAGGCTATCGCTCAGCCTTAAGCTTAGCCTTCAGGCTGAAAGGATTAGACAATTCTTCCTTGCTGGAACTTTCTTTACTCATACAAAGCTACGAACTTACCTGGCCTCAGCCGGATGTGAGATCTCCTCCATGGAACGTGGTTCGCTTCCTTTGGGCTTTTAAGAGACCTCTGTTGGAACCATTACGCCAGGCCTCTGAACAACAACTGACTTGGAAGACGGTGTTCCTGCTCGCTTTGGCATCAGCCAAGCATGTCAGTGAACTTCATGGTCTCTCATACAACGTCGCCCATTCAAGGGGATGGGGAGAGGTAACGTTCAGGTTCATCCCTGAATTTGTAGCTAAGACTCAGAACCCTGGAGTGCCGGACCCACAGTTCGACTCCTTCACGGTTTTGAGTCTCGTTCTGTAACAAGTGACCCGGACCATCTGCTACTATGTTTAGTGAGAAGTCTGAGGCGTTATCTGAAGAGAACAAACGCAGTTCGTCCCCGCGTGCAAGCCCTGTTTGTGAGCGCGGGAAGGACAAAGAGGAGGGTCACCAAGAATACGATCTCGGCTTGGATTCGAAGGGTCATCCACCACGCCTTGAATCCAGATCCTCCTCCGCCACGTCGTTCCAGAGCACACGATGTCAGAGGCATCGCAACGTCTCTAGCTTTTAAGAGAAACTTGTCTGTGACGCAGGTGCTACAAGCTGGGGTCTGGAAGCGTCAAACGACCTTCACAGCCCACTGCATGCAGAACGTGGCCCACAGGAGCCTTGATACAATCTCTATCGGCCCTGTGGTGGCTGCACAACAGCTGATCTAACCTCAGGCTCCTTAATGGACAGGTAGCAGAAGGTTGAGGGCATTGTCACCCGGTTTTAGACTGCATGAATGAAAGAGTATGTGTGGCCCTTACTTCTTTCTTCATCCTCCCCTCTCTTGGGGAAAGCAGCATCCTGGGTTCTCTGCATAGCTGACCTCAAACCTCTGCAGGTAAACCATGCTTCCTTGTGTTCCTAGTATAAATATAATACTGTCGCGTCCCCCATACCCTGTCGAGGTGGTATTAGGAACATTCTAGCCTAGAATTCCATCTAAAAGACTTCAGGTCAACTTCCTAGGACGAGTCACACTTCAATCGCTTGCCAACGCGCCATCGCTTGCCAACGCGCCTTCGCCCGCCTACAAGCCATGGCTTGCCAAGACGCACCATCGCTAGCCAAGACGCGCCATCGCTCACTTATGCGCCATCCCTCGCTTACATGCCATTGGTCTCCCGGCCGCCTTCGCTCGCCCTTACGACCACGCGCCTGCACACCCGCGCATATGCGCACCCATGTTTGCCCCCGCGCGACCCAACGGTTTTCCATCGCGCCAGCGCCAGCGTGATTCCCGCCAGCGAGCCATCGCTTGCCAAAACGCTCCATCGCTTGCCAAATCGAGCCATCGCTCGCCAACGCGCCATCGCTTGCCTACGTGCCATCGGTCTCCCGACCGCCAGCGCTCGCCCTTACAACTGCGCTTGCCCTCACCTGGGCGCCCAAGCGCGCTTTCGCCGGCGTGCACCCACGTTTACCCGCGCGCGAACCAACGATTTACCATCGCGCGAGCATGAGGGCGATTTCGACCGTGATTCCCGTCGGGTTTTCGCAACACGGGCAACTTGGCGAGTCTTCTGGAGCTCGTACTTCCAGATCACAATCTGCACCCCGTAAACGCAGAGCATGGCACGTGCAAGAGCAGGAAGAATATTCAGAGAGGTCTTGGCAACATTCTTCTCCTTCTTTTCAGACAGGCCCCATCATCTCTACTCCTCAGGATCGTTCGATTCCCTTCCCCCCAGCGGGAATCGCTGACACTGCGTCTGTCAGCCGTCAGTGGAGGAGGTACTTCGAGATCATGGGGGAACCTGGTTTAGCCCTTACTCTCCAACATTCCGTGGAAGGGGCTTACCTGGGAGTTTTTCTCTCGAGAAATTCTCTGCCCGGCAGGTGACATTCTCGTCTTCGGAGATCTTAAGCCAGGAGAAAGCCGCAAAGTGTGCCATGCGGGCCGCTTCGTGGCTGGTCGTCTGGCTTGGATCTCTGGGCATCCTGTTGCGATCCGAGAACTTGTCCAAGGAGAGCTCCAGGAAGGTCATGAAAACTTTCCTCCTCTCGGGCACGAGCGCCATCGTTTCCCGGCTCACCAAGTTTCGAATTTGTGGGCAAACTCGTTGTTGAAGCATTGAGATGCAGTGACCGATAGGTTCCTCTCGGAAGTCCCATCCATGGATGTTGGCAAGCTCTGACATTCTTCCACCCTTGGAAAAACCTTGTTTTGAGGCCAAGGACAGGAAACGGACAGCTGAGAGGTGGAGAAAGTCGAATCATGTTTCGCTCTTCCAAATGCGCTTACATCTAGACCCTACATACCTCCAGCGCCTCAACAACAACAGCCTCGTCAGCCTAGGACACCGGAACCGGCCCTGGCAGCTAAGACAAGGTGTCTAAACAGCAGCCCCCTCCTGTCAGAGACAAGAAGGGCGGAAAGTCCTCCTGGGGAGGCAATAATCCTGAGGGAGCGGCCGAGGCCACAAACGCTAGGATTGGCAACCCCCCTGCATGGTCCCCAGTGGGGGGATGCCTAAGGTTGCACACTCAGGTGGCAGCAACTCGGGGCTGATGCCTGCACGATCTCCGTGATCAGCCAAGGATATCGCGTCCTGTTCTTTACATCTCTACCTCCACTGACAGCGAATCCAGTGTCGCTGAGCTCCTATGCCATGGGATCGGCAAAGGGGTAGCCCTTCGGGCAGAAATCGAGACCATGCTCTAGAAGGATGCTTTCCAAAAGGTCATCGACGGCTTTCCCCCCCCCCCCCGGCTTCTTCAGTCGATTCTTTCTTGTAAGAAAGCGTCTGAAGGCTGGAGACCTGTCTTGATCTCTCAACCCTGAACAAGTTTGTCGAACAAACTTCGTTCAGCGTGGAACAGCAGAGTCAATCAGGCTTGTAGTGAGACAGCAAGACTTCCTGTGCACACTGGATCTGAAGGACGCGTACTTCCAGATCCTAATCCATCTGTCTTCCAGGAAGTACTTGAAATTCAGCATAGACAAAAAGATATACCAGTTTAAGGTGCTGTGTTTCGATCTCTCCGCAGCACCGCAGGTGTCCACCAGAATGTTCTCCCTGTTATCTTCATGGCCACACAGGAGCGGCATCAGTCTCCTTCGCTTTCTGGATGACTGGCTGACCCAGGCAGTCTCGGAATCTACCCTTATTCGACACTGAGACAAGCTTCCGGGAATTTGCCAAGATCTAGGGATCATGGTAATTCTTGAGAAGTCTTCTCTGCTTCCATCTCAACAACTGGGATATCTAGGCATGATATTAGACTCCAATCTCCAAGCCTTCCCATCAGATGACAGGATAGCAAGGCTGAGGAAAGTCGCAGAACCTTTCCTCAGACGAGGAGAGCTTCCAGCCCAATCTTGGTTACGCCTCCTAGGTCACCTTTCTTCCTTGGCCAGGCTAGTTCCAACGGCCGCCTCAGGATGAGATCCCTGCATCGGCGGCCCAAGTCCCGGTGGAATCAAGACAACGATTCCCCGGACAGTCTGGTCCCTTTGGGACCTGCGGAACGAATGGACCTGCAGTGGTAGTTGACTTAAGGAAACCTTTGCAAGGGAATGGATCTTCTCGTCCTTCCCCCGCATTCTCGGACCCATTAAAACAGGGGGGGCGGGGTGGCGGGGCCCACGCTCTGAATCAAGCATATGGTCAGAACCAGAAGGGTACCTCCACATCAATCTGCTTGGAATGAAGACCGTATTCTGGCCCTTCAACACTTCCAACAGACCCTGGCGAGTCTCTCCGTGAACGACAACTCCAAGGTAGTGGAGGTACCTTTTCATAACAACTTTCTCATCTTGCAGTAGAGATACTGAGATACCCTATCGGCTCGCTTCATTCCGGACAAAGGAATGTGCTGTCCGACAGTCTGAGCAGGGCCTCACAGATAGAGAGTACCGAGTGGTCTTCGGCCCCCCCTGGTAGCCAACAAGTCCTGACCTTGTGGACCTGTTTGCGACCTGTTGAATTTCAAGCTGCCGCTGTACTACTACCAGTCCCAGACCCCAAGGCACTCTGGCAAGATGCCTTCCTACACGGTGGGACAACATCGACGTCTTCGTCTTCCCATTGTTCTGTCTATTGAGGAGGGGGCCTCAACAAGACCAGACTATCGGTCAACCTGTCGATGACTCTGATAGCTCCGCTGCGGCATCATGCAGAGTGGTTCCCGGAACTTCTGCATCTCCTGACGTAACTCCTGAGAGAGCTTCCCCCACGACACGAGCTACTCAAACAACCACACTACAACATCTACCACAAACCGTAGCATCGCTTTGGCTTCACGCCTGGAGACCATCCAGCATCTCCTCACAGAGAGAGGCGTTCCACAACAAGTTGCGGAGCGGATGTCTCGACCCCTGCGAAAATCATCCGCAGGGGTCTACCAGGCAAAGTGGAGAGTCTTCTGTGGTTGGTGTCGTGGGAGAGGTACCTCTTCCCTTGATGCCACTATTCCAGCAATAGCGGAGTTATTGTATATCAGCAGGAGGAAATGCGCCTTTCGCTTTCGGCGGTGGAAGCCTATCGCTCAGCCTTAAGTCTTGCGTTCAGGCTGAAGGGAATAGACATTTCCTCCTCGCTGGATCTTTCTTCGCTCATACGAGACTACGAACTTACCTGCCTCGGCCGGAAGTGAGACCTCCTCCATGGAACATGGTTCGGGCTCTTAGGGCTCTTAAGAGATCTCCTTGCGAACCATTACGCCAGGCTTCTGGTCGTCACCTGTATTGGAAGACGGTGCTCCTGCTCACTCTGGCCTCGGCCAACCGTGTCAGCGAACTTCATGGTCTCTCGTACGACGTCGCCCATTCAAGAGGATAGGTGGAAGTAACGTTCAGGTTCGTCACTAAGTTGGTTACTAGACTCAAAATCTTGGAGTCCCGGACCTTCGGTTCAACTCCTTCAAGATTTTGAGTCTCCGTTCTGTAACAGATGACCCAGACCTTCTCTTACTATGCCCAGTAAGGAGTCGGAGGGATTATCTTAAAGAACAGCTGCAGTTCGTCCTCACGTGCAAGCCCTGTCTGGGAGCACAGGGAGGACGGAGAGGAGGGTCATCAAGAATGCCTTTTCAGCCTGGATTCAAAGGGTCATCCATCACACCCTGAATCCAGACCCTCCTCCGTCACGTCGCCTTAGAGCACACGACGTCAGAGGCATCGCAACATCCCTGGCTTTCAAGAGGAACTACTCTGTGACACAGGTTTACAAGCTGGAGTCTGGAAGCGTCTAATGACCTTCACAGCCCACTACCTGCAGGACGTGACCCACAGGAGCTTCGATATGTTTTCGATAGGCCCTGTGGTGGCTACACAACAGCTGGTCTAACCTCAGGCTCCTTAATGGACCGGTAGCAGAAGGTTGAGGGCATTGTTTCCCAGTTTTAGACTGCATGAATGAAAGAAGTATGTCTGGCCCTTACTTCTTTCTTCATCCTCCCCTCTCTTGAGGAAAGCAGCATCCTGGGTTCTCTGCATAGCTGACCTCAAACCTCTGCAGGTAAACCATGCTTCCTTGTATTCCTAGTATTAAGTTAATACTGTTGCGTCCCCCATACCGTGACGAGGTGGTATTTGGAACGTCCTAGGCTAAAATTCCAGCTAAAAGACTTCAGGTCGACTTCTTAGGACAAGTCACACTTCTTCCCTCCACACACAAGGTTATGTAGGCCGCACGTTTCTTGCGTGGAAACTTGCGAGGTGCAGGGACTCTTTTTCTCGAGTGCTCCTCACTCGTATTCTGAGTCCCCGGGTAAGCCAAAGCCAGTAAGGCTGGGGACTTTCCACCCTACCTAAGGGTAAGTCACCTTATATAGATAACGTGGTTTGTATTTCGGTTACGGAACAAATGACAAATTCGGAGATAATTTGTATTTTTCCTAACCATACAAACCTTACCTATTTACACATATATGCCCGCCAGCCCTGTCCCCCAGGGCAAGTCCTACCTCTAAGTGAAGTGAAGCAGTTCACTGGTGTGTGAGGGGGGGAGAGGGGTAGCTAGCTACCACTCCCCTACCCCCTTGCTAAATAGCGCGGTGGTAATGAACCCTCGTTAAAATCTAATGGCTCGTCATTTCAGCTCCGCCGAAAGTAAACCCTCTGTAAATAGCTAAGGTTTGTATGGTTAGGAAAAATTACAAATTATCTCCGAATTTGTAATTTTTATGAATACTTACCTGGCAGTTGTATATATATATTTTATGGCCCACCCACCTGCCCTCAGGAGACAGGTCGGGCAAAGATGATCTGAGGAACAGAAAACGGGAATGATGCCAAGTACCACCCTGTAAGGGTTGTTAACCACCTAACCGCACAACCACCACACGGCGATTGCCGTGATTTTTTTAAAATTCTGCCAGACGTCAGAGACTAAGCTATATATAAATAACTGCCAGGTAAGTATTCATAAAACTTTGTTTTATCATAAAAACTCCATTTCCCACTGGGGTCCCCCATAATTGTTTTTATATAAGGGGGTCCAAAAACTCATGAATGGGTTGTTTTCCCCAATAATCACGGTCAGACATGTATAAAACAAAAGATAGCGAGTAGGAAAAATATATGGATCATGTATTTGGCTGGAAACTAAAGTATCATATATTTACCTAATATTGTTTCGCCCACCCCTCTGAAATTTTTTAAGTCCGGTTTTGATCCGCGCCATGTTACAGGTAGCTCCTGCTTTGTTTCCAAACTTTCCCAATAGGTAGATCCCATGTCGTCCCAGGCTAAGAATCGTTCATCTTTACAATTAAATCCTGTCCCATCAATATACATTCACAGACCTTCTATATGTCTGTAGTTGGTTGGGCCACGTCCTTTATAGTGGCATTTGATACTGCTGTAATAATTATCATGAATTGTTAGGTAGGGAAAATTTGTTGTAATGTGTCGTTTGCTGAAGCCTAGGGCAAGTTACTCGATCATAAAATTTTCCCCAAGCATTGCTTCCTTCCCGAATATAATAACACCCGTTGGGCGGTGCTCTGTTCGCCTATCAGCTGGTGGCACAAGCTTGAACATTTATTGATGGTCAGACTTATGTTTTCGCTAATCACAACAATCTACATTTTTAATTTTGTTTAAGATTGTAGTTCATTGGGGCACGTCCTGAAATTATGCCGAACACTAAATTGTTATATATACAGCCAAAGGTTAGGTTAGGCAACATCTGGTTAAGATGTTTCGGTAGTTTAATCCAGTGTCAAACAATCCACTCGAAATAACCTTTCATTTCTGTTTCCGTGCGCTTGTAGGCTTACTTTTGTTGGCCGCGTGATTTAAAAAATTTTAACGGCCCTGCGACCTGAGATTGACCTGAATGAGGTCGGCCTCTCCAACGCTAACCGCCGTAATGGACAGACGTGTTCCCTATAGTTTTTCTTAGTATGTAGTTTGTTGGGACAAGCATTTACGAAACTAGTGAATTAATTGTTTATATTCTGTTTAACTTCCCGTACAAAATTCGACTGGTGACAATTTTTACTCTATTTTCTGACGATCATGACCCTGCCCTAGTATGTGGTTTGTGGGACAAACATTTACAAAACTAGTGAATTTATTATTTCAATCAGTTAAAACTTCCCATGAAAAATTTGATCGGTGATGATTTTTACTCCATTTTCTGATGATCGCGACCCTTTCCTAGTATGTAGTTTGTTGTGACAAGCATTTACAAAACTAGTGAATTTATTATTTGTTCCGTAACCGAAATACAACCCACGCTATTTACATGGGGTATTACTTTCGGCGTATCTGAAATGGCGAGCCATTAGATTTTAAACGAGGGTTAACTACCCTCTCGCTAGCTAGCGAGGGCGTAGGGGAGAGGTAGCTAGCTACCCCTCCCCCCTCACACATCGGTGAACTGATTCACTTCGCTTTTGGCTCGGACGGTGGGCAGACGTCTCTGTCCCCGCATGGCAGCCATTAATGTTTTGTCTTTACTTAATGACTTACTTTTCTTATACTTAATATATATGTAAACATTCTTATGTTTTTGTATATATTTGAGTATAGAAATACAGTAAGTTTCCTTTTCAGTGTTTGTGCTGTGTGTGTGTAGTGTACGACAACTTCTCCGTGTGGTTCCAGGCCCCCACGGTGACATTTCATGGGTCGCGATCTCTCCCTTGGTCCTTCGGTCCTCTTTTCGGCGGGCGCCGTGGGGAATCGTCATGGCTGGACTTTGTTTATTATTCTGTTTTCCCCGCTGTTCCTCCTTCCCTACGGGGAACTTGGACTATCAGCGTAGGGAACATGGGAGTTTAGTTTGACTATGGTCTCCCTCTCTCTCTGTCGAGGTTGTTCACCCTTTTATTACTACTACATATTACGGTAGCTTCCTTCCCGTTGCGGGTTGAGTTGCTTCTCTGTTTATTTGGTCTCAATTATTTTAATGAAATCTAGTTGTATTTGTTAACTTTTCAGCCTCTGTGTAGGACGCTTCCCTTCGGGGCTCATCCGTTCTTCTATTAGTGAACATTCTTAGATGAATTATATAATTATAATTGTTATAATTGTTATAATTCTGTTCTTATTACAGTTCTCCGCTTTCCCCCCTTCCCGTGAGTGTCAGTGGCGGAGGAGGGCGCATTACTGGTGCGTAATTCTTATGTTCTTTTCCCTCTGGGTTCCTCTCCGGAGTTCCCCGGGGGAATGAATGTTAACTAATTATTTATTTTATTTTCACAGATAACTATCTAGTTTTTCGTTTGCCTAATGTGCCAACGAAGCAGAGCTGTCCTGTTGGGGCCTTGGGAGTCTGCTGTTGCCGCCTCCTCTCTAGGACCTCGTCATGGGCGTGTTCCCTTCTCCTAGAAGTTCTCCCCTGACAACTGTCAGCCCCTTAGTTCATTTAGAACGCTCAGGAGGTTCGCCTCCATGGGTGGGTAACTTCCTTTCCGAGGGAGGTTCCCTTCCCAGGTATGAGTTTTTTTTCCCCTTCAGGGGGTGGTGAACTTGTCTTACCTTAATAATTCCTGGTTGGTTTTTCCTGGTCCTCGGGCGGTTATGCTCTTGGTGCTGAGCGACCACTTTTGTAACCATGCTCAAGGGGCTGAGCGGTTGCAAGGCCGGACCTTGGAATTCGTGCGATTATGCTCTTGGTGCTGAGCGGTCGCACTTGCAGCTACGCTCTAGGGGCTAAGCAGCTGAAGGGACTCCTCTTCGGAGGACTCCCCTGCTGTTGTTGCTGATGTTGCTGAAGGCTCAGTTCCCCCCTCCGAACATCCTTCGAGGGGGCAGCTGAGTCCAACGGTCTCTCGTGCGAGTGTCTCTCCCCCTCGGTGGAGTTCACTAACAGAGATTCCTCTTCGGAGGTTCACTAACAGAGACTCCTCTTCGGAGGACTAATGATGGTGCTCCTGTCCGTGGTCGTCTTCATCTTCAGCCGCAGAGGATCCTCCTCGACGAGAACAGACCATTGCAGCTGCTTCGCTAGACCTTTCGGCAGATCGTTTGCGATCTCTAAAAGACCTGAGGGAATGACCAAATAAAACTTGAGCTGGCGATCTGCCATCAACACGAGGTGTATTCCTAAGCTCTAACATTCCACGGGCGAATTCATCCCCATCCAGATTCCCATTCTTAGTAGTAGTCATTA
>NC_090736.1:86741489-86753989 GCF_036898095.1 Palaemon carinicauda
ATACTAAAATTTATCAACATCTGTCAATGGCAGAAATTAGAAATTCAATTTCAGTGAGTCTTTCTAGATTCTCGGCTACAAGTCTTTCTTCTGTCATTGTAGACCGCAAATACGTCTTAATCAATTTTAATTTTGAGAAGCTCCTCTCACCGCTTGCCTCAGTAACAGGCAAAGTTAGCAGAATGTGCAAGGCAACAAATGTGTTGGGTACACTGTGAACCAGCCCTTGTTCACAAAGGAACTTTAAAACATCCAGGGGAGTGACAGTGTCAGGCTGAAGGCGGCGTGCAACTGCCTGAAGTTCATGACACAAGTCAGTGGCGTCTATGTCCTTGCTTTCTCCATCTCGTAGTGCTTTTTTCAGCTTGGTGCAATGTTCCATAAGTTGTGTGTTTGTTATCCCATTAATTGATTTCACATCATACAGGAAACCAAAAACAGACTTCATCTGCTGCAGTTGCTGAAGACGTTCCAGTACAGAATTGATGGCAACATCGAGTACAGCAAAATAGAAGTTAACTTTTAAGTTCACTTTTGCATTCTGCACTGGTTTGTCTTTTCCTTCATAGTCAAACTGCCTTTTCTTTTTCCTAAGACGAACGGAATCTGCAACAAAAACTGGGTCTATCTCCAAATCATTAGCCAATTCAGAAGCATCAACTAGTACCTTTTCAAACTCTGTATCACCTCTTCTCTCTTCTGGAAACATTCTAGTGCATTCCAGTTGTTTTAACGCTGATGAAATATAATTCTCTTTTGCTTGTAGTTGCTTGCTGGTAATGTTTATTTAAAAAAGAATGTCATACTAAACGATCAATGAAACCAAAAATTTGGCAAGAGCTTTAGCTTCTGCACGTGTGAAATTTCCAGATGATCCAGGGAGAGTAGAATCTGTTGCCATTTCAGTAAGAGTATCATATGTCACCAATTTGGTAACGGATGGGTTTTAGTGCATCTATCCGACTCTCTCATCGTGTTTCACTCAGAGGTTTTACTGTTAAACTTTGTACATGACGTTTCAGTACATCCCAACGATGAGTTGAGGCTGAGAAGAATACATAGAGCTTTTGTATCAGGCCGAAAAAATTAGTTGCTTCTAAACAGCAACTTTCTGCATCATTCACCACAAGATTTAATGTGTGTGCTCAGCATGGCACGATCAGCGCCCTGGGATTTTTTTGAAGGATTTTCTTCTGTACACCATTGTGCTTGCCTTTCATATTGCTGCCATTATCATAACCTTGACCTCGCAAGTTGTCAATGCACAGATCCATTTTCTTCAACTCTTCCAGAATAGTTTCAGCCATGAATGCACCAGTGGTTTCTTGTAGTGGCACATAACCCAAGAAATGTTCTCTCACAGCTATCACAGCATTATCTTCATCAACTTGAACAAACCTGATTATAACTGTCATTTGCTCCACATGACTCACATCAGGTGTGCTGTCCAAAATTATTGAAAAATATTCTGCAGCACATGCATTTTTCAGAATTTCTTCCTTACTAGCATTTGCTAATATGTCTATCACTTCATTCTGAATGTTTATTCCTAGATAATGTACATGTGTTTCTTCATTCCTTACCTTCCGCAGATGTTCACTCATAACTGGATCAAACAATGCCAATAGTTCTACAAACTTTTAAAAATTTCCATTTCCTGCACTGTACAATTTTTCATTTGTTCCATGAAAAGAGAGATTCTGCACACCATGTACCCTTACTAAGGTAATAAGTCGTCCCTAGATTTGTTACCAATAATTTTCAACTCTTTCTCTTGCTCACCGGGTTTCATCATCTATTAATTTGTGTTTCTTCACACGCTGCTCAAGCTCTTTCCACTTGCCCACATTGTCCAAATGATCAGGCATTTTTTCATGTGATGACAGTAATGATGACAAGTTTTTCCAGTCTCGTAATCCAATACTAGAAAGTGAAGAAATGCGTTTCATGCCAAACAGCTTGCAACAGAAACACATTACAGAATCAGTTGACACTGAATATTGTAGCCACTTTCGGTGCATAACTTCTCCATTGGGTAAATGTCTTTGATAATGGAAGCTCGAAAACTTTCTCTGGTTTTTATCTCTTGGAAACCTTATATCCAATATCTGCATGGGTCCATGTTGCACTAGTTGCTGTCTTAACTGATCATCATGGCTAGTCCATGTTGCTGGATCACTGTAGTCTATATCAGTCAGTGTAGCCAACCAGAGTGCTTCATTTGTGTGTTACTTTCTTCATCGTTGGTCACTGTGCCTTCATTTTCAGACTTATCTTTGTCTGCAGTTTCCTGAACGTTTACTTCAGTCTCTGATTTTTCTAGTGAATTGATGCTGTTTCCAGTGTTTATCATCTTACTGTTTGCTGTCTCTGGTTCATCTTGCGTATCGGTGCTGTCATTAGGTTCTATCTGTGCTATCTCTGCTGCTGTCTCCGCAATCTGGTGTGTAGACACGATGTATACATTATCTACCCCCACTGCTGTCTCTGTTTTTTCTCTCGCAGACCTAGTGATGCTGTCTTTACATTTCATCTCTACTTCCTTGTCTGTCTTTTTCTCTGATTTTGCATCACTTTTGGTTGCATCATGAGATCCATGACCCAGTTCATCAGTCTCCCGCAGTAGATACTTAAGAAATGATCCTTGTCGTTTGGCTTCTTCTTTTTCTCGTTCAGCTTTACGCTTGCGATACTATACTGTGTAAGTTAAATCAATGACCAAAACTTAGGCCTATGCCAGGCCTAACTGGTAACTGGTAAGTGAGGAATCACGAATTTGGTGAAATCATATACAGTTCATCAGTCTCCCGCAGTAGATACTTAAGAAATGATCCTTGTCGTTTGGCTTCTTCTTTTTCTCGTTCAGCTTTACGCTTGCGATACTATACTGTGTAAGTTAAATCAATGACCAAAAATTAGGCCTATGCCAGGCCTAACTGGTAACTGGTAAGTGAGGAATCACGAATTTGGTGAAATCATATACAGGATCTACGATTCTACGGTTAGACCGGGAATGTTGATGACTTTAATTATTAGTAGCCTCACTCTCGAGTCTCAACTTGTAGACATGTAGGGGAATGTGCAGTATGTCTGTGCTCCAAGATTCGGTCTGACTCACCAAAGAAAAGAAGTGAAGTGCCTTTGTAGCTTTCAGAGGAAACACTAACTTTACTTTTAGTAAGACGGAGTAGACGGTAACTTATACACATTACTCGATGTGGGTTGCAGCATAAAAAAATAAATGAATAAAATAAAAAAATCTGGAAAAATGTCCGCGTGGAGAGAGAGAGAGAGAGAGAGAGAGAGAGAGAGAGAGAGAGAGAGATTCTGCGTGGCCCATAAGCGTATGGCATGATGTAATCTCGATAATATCATAGGACTTCGTCATTTTTTTTTTATGGTAAGCATATCATAATTCATTCTAAAAATAATATTATTAGATTATCAAGAGTAAATAATTCTCTTTTTAAAGAATTGGTGCAGAAATATTTGTCAACTGACTTGAACATCTAACTACATTACTTTGTTTTCCGTCTATTCAGTATTACTCAGTTCAAGTAAACTAAATGTACCCTTGCTTCATTGCATTTGTATGTAGTATAAAACAGCGTCATTCTTTAGACAAATATTCAATTTCAGTTGAACAGTATATGGAACTATGAAAAAAAGTCATTGTAGCTTTCTGTATATTTTTCTTTATTGTAATATATATATATATATATATATATATATATATATATATATATATATATATATGTACGTATAATTGTTGTATATATATATATATATATATATATATATATATATAATTGCTTTGCACATATATTTATTTGTTTATTTATTTATTTGTATAGTTCCCAGTTCTTGCGTCCCCTTCATTCTTGCACCCTAGGCGAATGCCTAGTTTCGCCTTAAGATATATATATATATATATATATATATATATATATATATATATATATATATATATATATATATATATATATATATATATATATACATATATATATATATATATATATATATATATATATATATATATATATATATATATATATATATATACATATATATATATATATATATATATATATATATATATATATATATATATATATACACATAGATATATATATATATATATATATATATATATACATAAATATATATGTATATATATATATATACATAGATATATATATATATATATATATATATATATATATATATATATATATATATATATATATGTATGTATTTTTGGGCTCAAGTCATGTCATCCTGATGGAAGTTCCTTTAAGGTAGCTTCCTAACTCCTGGAGCGAATATCCCTAAATAAATCTAACATGGGATATCGCGTAATATCAAAGGACGTATTCTTGACACGCCACATAGCTATCTTTACCCCGAACAGAATTAACACTTCGAGGGGTTAAAGTGGCAAGAAAACGAAAAACGAGAATAATTGGAGAGCCGTTAATAAGGTAACTCTCCTATCCCGTTTCGAGTGTGTACACAATGCCGCCCACGGTGCCATCTTTATTTCTTACCACGTAGCTCTACTACTCGGTGTTTTCCCTGTGTTTTTCTCGTAATCTTGGATTTATTTCAACATTATGATGCTTTCTCCAGCCTCTTCTGCCTCTGGAAAGTTGAGTATTATCTTTATTAGGTATAAATATAAGCTCTTGATGTTTTGAAATAAATCGAAAGCGATATTAACATAAACAAGAGCTGTTGCCTACCGGAGGCGTCCTGGACACTGTCGCTCGCTATGCATGAGTCATTTAGTTAGCCAGAGCGACGTTCCCGGTCCTTATGCTTTAATGAAATCTAGCTATTTAGCTTTACAAATAGGAATTCTTTATATGATGCCGTTAGTAATTCAGTTTCGGCGATTGAGGTAACCAATCCTGGCCTACGCTAGGCTTCGTAGTCTAGGCATCTGGCCCTAGTACTTTCATGTATGATATACAGATTTCCGAGTGTTTTAAATTTATTGAAGCTATAGGTATTTTTATACATATAAGATATTGTTGAATATTTATCTTCCAAGATTGTATACGATAGAGTTTCGGTGATTTAGGTAATCGATTCTCACTGCGCCTAGGCTAGTAGCCTATGGGGATTTAGTATACTTCCGCACACTTCCCCGGTTGTTCTTTTCTCCTCTGGAGATTAAGTTCAATACCTTTTCCCTCTGAGTTAAGCCTGAGGCTTAACCCTAGTGGTTTTATCTGAATAGTATTCAGGTATTACTATATTAGGGTGTTTCTGTACTAATCCTGTAACCAGAGTATCTGGTTTCAGGTTTTGGCAGAACATCAGAGTAATTAGTCTGGGGTCTGTATCTTCCTGGCATAGAGAATGAGATTCCTTTGCTAGGTTAGGTACAGACAGAGAAGGCTTAGCCTCCCTAGACCACATCCGAAGGTTTCTGTACGAGATGATTCCTTCTTCTAGTGATCTAGCAGACTAGTCCAGTGTTGTTGTTCTCGGATTGAAGGATAAGATTCTTCATTTCCTAGTGAATAGCAACATCCTAATAGCTAGGATGAGCTTCCTTGGCCGTTGGGATAAATCTCATACTAGAGCAAAGTTTGCAGGACCCTCTTTCCCCTTTCCCCCCTATCCTTAGTAATAGCCTAGCTATTACGACTCTTGGCCGTCGTTCTACATTTGTACCTAGAGTAGGTTAGGATATGGAACTGGCTCAGTCCTCTGCCGGCCGGCAAGATCGTGCCGGACGGCAGAAGCCTAACTTCTGTAAAGTGTTCCCCGGACCTCTCTTAGTCTTACGTCCATGTCTGTCAGTAGAGCCCGGCAGGCGATGGATAGAAGGAAGCCTGAATTTTACATTCTTCCCTTCCGCCTGTTCACTCTTTCTGGATGGAGGGCTGTAAGGCAGTGCCACCTTATATCCTTACATTCATTCTGTTTTCTTATTAGTGTATTGTACCCCTAGCCCGGCTGCCCGCTTCAGTGACCGGCAGCCGGGAGGGTGGAAGTTCTCTGGTTCTTTTTTACTGCCGGCCGGCATAGGTAGCCTACCATTGCCGGCCGGCAACAGAAGCACACCATAAGATCTGCCGGCTGCTACGATTAGTGGCCGGCAGCCGGGTGCTGTTATTTTTGATTGCCGGCCAGCAGAGAGTGCCGGCCGGCACACAAACTGAACCAGAAATCTGCCGCCCAGTAGTCTAAAGGTAGTATACCTTTGAACTATATTGAGGTACGTGCCAGCCGGCTCATGCCGGCCGGCATGGCAGGATATTATATTGTATACAGTAGCCAGTATTTTTACAGTATAGTATATACTGCAGGAGAAAACTATAGTATGGAATATATTGTAACAGTAAGTTCTTCCAACATACTTGGTGTTGCCTTGTGCAGCCTTTTGTTGAGATCGTACAGAATGAAGAAAGTGAGCTCTTTCTTTATTAAATATCCAGTATATTAAAATTCTTTATAACGGTGTGAGCTACACCTACATTTTCCTCTGGAAAATATGATGAAGGTTATTCTAGAATGAGACTTAACCTTAGTTTTATTATCTGGAAGGTTACAGCAATTGGCTGGGCAGGAAATACAAGTATGTGTCTTTCCTTCTTTCCTTTCTAGCTTGATTGTTATAAGCTATATATATCAATATTAGTTATCCAGTAATATGTCTTCACTTGATACTCATGGAATTCCTTCTCTTTACAGGAGGACCATCCGAAGTGCGGAGCATGTTTTGCAATGTCTGCAGCAAGAACTTCTGTGGACATGAGTTTTGCAGGAGGAACTCAGCATGCGCAGTCTCCAAAGGTGATCTCTGGTATTGGGACCCTCAGGTATGTACCATCTGTGCAGGAGGCACGCAGCATGCGCAGTCTCCAAAGGGGATCTCCAGTATTGGGACCCTCAGGTATGTACCATCTTCTCTAACCTGATTACCGAGGCATTTGACACCCCTAAGTCGGCGGAGTCAAGGGACGTAGCTAGGGAAAAGCTTCGAACCTGGGTGAGGGGTTTCCAGAAGAATACTTCAGGCCCCTATCTTCCAAGCGAGAAGATAAGGGCTTACCTTTTTCCTAAGGCATCGGCGGATGCAGTGATTCCTCAGCCTCATGCGGAGATCCCGTTAGTTCAGAGTCCGGTTGATTCTGAAGTCTCGGACGCCCTACAAGACATCCAACTGGACGATAGGATGTCTGAGGTGTCTGACTACACCAAAAAGGACCTTCTGGCAGAAGACCAAGATGAGGAGCTGACCCAGGCTCTTGATATTGAGGAAGAAGAAATTGACAAGGTGTTGGTTACATCGGTTCCGGCCCCTGAACCTGTTCCCTCAACATCGTCCGCTTTCCCAGATGAACTGGGAAGGACTCTCTTTTCCATCGTTGAAATGATTCAACAGATGCAGAAGAAGAATGATGAAAAGCAAGGTGCAATGAAGTTGGAGATACGGAGACTTACAGCGTCACGTGGGCCCTAGAAGAAGTTCAACGTGAAGGATCTTCCTTTGTGCTAGGATGCCAATCCTTGGACGTATGCCGAGCACATGCCTATGACAACTGGGAAGATTGTCATATCGGAAAAGTTGGGTTCAGTTCCCTTTGAAGAAGTGGAATTCTGGCCAAACAAGGAGTCTTACCTGGACTGCTATGTCCGTCTTAGGAAGGAGCCAGCCTCAAAGGAAGAGACGGAGCCAAAGCAGGTCATAGTTTTTTACCATAGTAAGGCACAGGCCTTACTGACGAGCTCGATGAAAGAGAGGGGCTTCACAAACTCAAAGATACCAGCTTTGAGTAAGAAGCATCCTTCCTTTAAGGCTTCTCCTACCAGAGCCTTTCCCTTTATGGAGAAGGTATATAAGGCTGCCTTGAAGGCAGTTGAGGCAGGGAAACTATGTCCCTCCTTGGAGGAATGTAAGCCGTTGTCCCTGACCTTACCCATGGATCAGAAAGACTGGAAGGACGTTCACCTTACCTTCTCAGTCGGGAAGTTGGAGGCCGATATTGCCGGACGTCAGTTCGGTGAGGACCTTCCAAAGCTGTCAGATTTTCTCTTGCGCAAGGAGCAAGAGACAAAAGAGAGACTTGCTTCATTGATGTCCTTACAAACGACTCTGGAGACGATGGCAAGTGACCCCAAGATCCAAGATATGTTCATGGTAGTGGCCAAAACCCTTCTGGCCACAGTGACAAACGATCTCTACAGTTTTATCAAAGCTAGGAAAGCTTGTAGAGACTTTGTGTTTGCCTCGGCTGCAGTGAGGCACGAACTGAAGAAACTGATCTTCTCTTGTATATGGGGTAAGGACCTCTTCCCTAATGAAGTAGTCAAAGAGGTAGTGGATAAAGCTGCCACGGAGAATATGAACCTTCTCCAGAAGTGGGGCGTAACTCTTAAGAGAAAGTCTTCCCCGGATGAGGGTCCCCAACCTAAAAGGAAGACAAAGAAGCCTAGGCTATCCTCTCGGCCAACCAAGCCTTACAGACAGCAGCAGCAACAACTTCCGGTGACCGCAGTGCCTCAGATGGTGGCACAACCCCCAACCACGTACCAGTTGGTACCTCAAGCCGTGACGACTCAGTCACCGGCGTTCAACCCAGCGTTTGAAACGCAGACATCTACCTTTCACCCAAGAGCTAGAGGAACAGCCAGAGGTTCATCTAGATGCCCTTCAAGAGGAAGGGGGTTCAGGGGAGGAGGCGGTCAAGGAGGCAAGGCCTCAGGTCCACAATAGCAGAAGTGAGATGCTTCCGGTAGGAGGGAGACTTCATCTTTTTCGGGATCGTTGGACCTTCGATCCCGGGGCCCACAGCCTAATCAAGAATGGACTGGGTTGGAGTTGGTACAGCACTCCACCTCCGTTCCCACAATTCTTCCAACACTCTACCCCCGTTCTGGAAGAATATATTCGAGAACTCTTGGAGAAAAGAGTAATCTGAAGGGTAAAGTCCATCAAGTTCCAAGGAAGGCTGTTTTGTGTCCCAAAGAACTACAAGTTCAGGATGCTGACATTTCAACACATAAGGACCCTACTGCCCAAACGGGCATACACCGTCTCTATAGACTTGTCAGACACTTATTGGCACGTTCCAATCAATCTCACCTCTCCTCCTACCTAGGGTTCAAGCTACAACGAAGACTCTATGCCTTCAGAGCCATTCGGGCTAAAAATAGCCCCAAGGATTTACACAAAGCTTGTGAACGCAGCTGTCCAGCAATTACGCCTAAAGGGAATCCAAGTAGTGGCCTACTTGGACGACTGGCTGGTGTGAGTCGCATCCAGTACAGAATGCATGCAAGCCTCCAAAAAGGTGATCTAGTTCCTGGAACATCTAGGATTCAAGATCAACATAAAAAAGTCTCGACTTTCTAGCTTCCCATTCCTGTGAAGAAGAAAGAAATAGCAGGTTCTGTCAAGAGACTACTAGAATCCAAAAGGATATCAAGACCCAAACAGGAGAGAGTGCTGGGCTCTCTTCAGTTTGCCTCAGTAACAGACCCTGTTCTAAGAGCACAGCTAAAGGATGCAACCGGAGTTTGGAGAAAATATGCATCAAATGCGCAAAGAGATCTGATAAGACCAGAACCGACTCGTCTGCGAACGCTTCTCAAGCCATGGTCCAAAGCCAAGCAACTGAAGAAATCGGTACTTCTTCAGCCACCTCCCCCCTCAATGACTATTCATACATACGCTTCGAAGGAAGGATGGGAAGGTCATTCTCACCAGAAGAAAGTTCAAGGAGCTTGGTCTAACCTGTTCAAGAAGTTTCATATAAACTTTCTGGAAGCCGTGGCAGTACTTCTTACACTGAAGAAAGTATCTCCTCGCCATTCGATCCACAGAAGATTGGTCCTAGACAGCGAGGTGATAGTGAGATGCCTGAATCGACAAGGGTCGAGGTCACCTCAAATCAACCAAGTGATGTTGGCCATCTTCCGGCTAGCGGAAAAGAAGAGAAGGCACTTGTCAGCTGTTCACCTTCAAGGGGTCCGCAATGTGACGGTGGACGCTCTATCCAGGTTCACACCGATAGAGTCAGAATGGTCCCTGGATGCAGGATCATTCTCTTTTATCTTGAGTCAAGTCCTGGAACTGCAGATAGACCTCTTTGCGACGAAGGACAATAAGAAGTTACATCGTTATGTCTCCCCGTACGAGGATCCTCCAAAGGAAACAGTGGACGCTATGTCCCTCGATTGGAACAGATGGTCCAGGATTTACCTGTTCCCTCTGCCCAACCTTCTATTGAGGGTCCTCGACAAACTGAGATCTTTCAAGGGGAAAGCGGCAATAGTGGCTCACAAGTGGCCGAACAGCATTTGGTTCCCTCTGGCATTAGAACTACGACTGAAGTTTCTGCCGCTACTGGATCCAGTTTTGACTCAGCGAGTTCAGAAGTCGACTGTCTTCGCTTTATCCCAGAAAACCCGGAACCTGCACCTCATGATTTTCTCTCCCTAGCGGTGAGAAAAAGATTCAGGATATCAAGAGACAGTATAGACTTTTTAGAGGAATATAAGTCCAAATCTATCAGAAGACAATATGAGTCATCATGGAGGAAGTGGGTGTCCTTTGTCAAGGCGAAGAATCCACAAAAGATCTCGACAGACTTCTGTTTATCATTTTTCATCCACCTACATGAACAAGGTTTTGCAGCCAACACAATATCAATGTGTAAGTCTGCCTTGACAAGACCTATTCTATAAGTCTTCCAGGTCGACCTCTCTAATGACATTTTTAACAAAATTCCAAAGGCCTGTGCTAGGCTCAGACCATCAGCACCTCCGAAACCCATTTCATGGTCTCTGCTTCAATGATGAATAATGAGGAGTGTACTTTTAAGGATTTGACCCAAAAAGTTATATTTCTGTTTGCACTCGCTTCGGGGGCTAGAGTTAGTGAAATAGTAGCCCCCTTGAGAGAGGAAGGTCATGTTCAGTTCTTAGATGGGGGAGAACTGAACTTTTTTCTGGACCCAACGTTTCTCGCCAAGAACGAGCTACCATCCAATAGGTGGGGTCCCTGGAGAATCTGCCCTCTGAAGGAAGATGCATCTCTATGTCCACTGGAGTGCCTAGAGGTCTATCTTCGTAGAACTGCAGACTTTAGGGGAGGACAGCTGTTTAAGGGAGAAAGCTCGTGGCTCAAATTTATCTCTGAAGCAACTAAGGGTGAAAATCACCTATTTTAATCGTAGAGCCGATCCAGACAGTACACCCGCAGGTCATGATCCGAGAAAAGTTGCCTCTTCCATAAATTTCTTTAATAATATGGATTTTGAACATCTTCGCTCATACACTGGCTGGAAGTCATCCAGAGTATTCTTTAGACACTATGCGAAGCAAGTGGAGGAACTGAAGAGGTCTGTGGTAGCAGCAGGTAGTGTTCTTAAACCTGCTGTTTAAATCTGCGAAGAACAGTGAAATTAATTGGGACGATTAATTCAGGGGTGGGTGTGTAGTCACGGACTGTTTCTACAGACTAAGTGTTAGGCCAATAAGGTGTGCTTATGAACTGTTCCATAGACAAAGGTGAACCAAGTATAAGTGTGGACACATGTGCCAAGCGTTTGTGATGCTAGTGTGATTGAGCAGTAAGATAGACTGTAATAACATTATTAATATTTTGATATTAAAAGTGATGCATATATGTTTCCTTTTCAGATGAAACAATATTTTCTGTTTTACTGTGATCTTTATGCTTATTCATTTGTTCATCCACATCTAATAATTCTTATAATTGTCGATTGACCTATATATTTTTATTGATTATCAATAAACTAGTTCTTAGTGAACCTTGCGTCTTATTCGCCTATGCCATTTTGCTAAAAAATGTATTAGCATTACACTTAAAACTGTCCTAAAGATTGTTCCTTGCTACAAGCAAACATTCATTGGTTTATTCTTTCCCCAAGAAGGAAAGACTTCACACCCTAAAGGGATGGTGGTGGATATGCAAAATTTATTCCTACACGGATATAAACCTTTGTCCAATCCAGTGATAAGAACAGGCACACGGGGGGACTTGTCGGTATTTCATACTGACATTGGTGGTTCTTATACAAACTTTGCTTTATAACGTATAGGGTGAGACCACTATACTGGCTTGTCTGTTAGTCATCCATAGGTATATATACTCCTCAAGACTTTTCCAGAGTCTAATATGACTCTTCCCTTGTTTATGCTTAGATGGGTCTCTAGGTCTACAGTATGCTGACCAGGAAATACTTTCTTGAGGGTATGGCACGATTTGAGAATCCACAGATACAGTAATGCTCTGGTATACTCCCATCAGGACGACATGGCCTGAGCCCAAAAAACGGATTTTGAGCGAAGCGAAAAATCTATTTTTGGGTGAGATAGCCATGTCGTCCTGATGGACCCGCCCTTCCTTTTAATAAAAGGGCTATAGGACCCCTCCCTATAAATGCAGTATCTGTGGCACCTCGTGTATCGCTACAAGGAATAAAGATGGCGCCGTCGGCGGCATTGTGTACACA
>NC_090736.1:86758989-86761489 GCF_036898095.1 Palaemon carinicauda
AACCCAGAAGACATCCCCAAGACCGCCATCAACACTCCGTTTGGTACATACACCTTCAATTACTCCTGTTTTGGCCTTTGTAATGCTGGGGCAACGTTTCAACGTCTCATGGATGGCATCTTAGGGGACCTCCCTTTCTGTGTATGTTATGTGGACGACATACTTGTGTTCTCCTCCTCATAAGAGGAACACCTCCGCCACCTGCACATCGTGCTCGACCGCCTGCAACAAAACGGCCTTGTAGTCCGGTACGACAAGTGTACCTTTGGCGCCAACGAAGTGTCGTTCTTAGGGCACCGTATCACTCCTGAAGGAGTCCATGCCCTCCCTGAGAAGGTAGCAGCCATTCAGAACTTCCCCGCGCCCTCGACCGTCAAAGCTCTGCAGGAATTCTTGGGCATGATCAACTATTATCACCGTTTTCTGCCAGCTATTGTCGCTACTCTTGCTCCCCTCTACGCCTCCCTCAAGGGCAAGCCAAAGGACCTGAAGTGGGGTCCCCTTCAAGAAGCAGCCTTCTGCAATGCAAAGAAGGCCCTATCAACTGCTGCGGCTCTCACTTTTCCTATCCCACACGCCCCTCTCCTTCTCTCCACCGATGTCAGCGACGTCGCTATTGGTGCAGTACTCGAGCAGGTGGTCAAAGGCTCACCCCGCCCATTGGCCTTCTTCAGCAGAAAACTGTCCAAGGCAGAATCGGGTTATTCTACCTTCGATCGAGAATTGTTGGTGGTGCACTTGGCTGTCCGTCACTTTCGCCATTTCTTAGAAGGTACGCCCTTCGTCATTCGCACAGACCACATGCCTCTGGTGCACGCCTTCACTCGACAGTCTGACGCCTGGTCCGCCCGTCAACGCCGACATCTCTCTGCCGTGGTTGAATACAATTGCACCCTCCAATACGTCCCTGGGAAAATGAATCCCGTTGCCGATGCCCTGTCAAGAAACACGTTGGCTGCCGTTCAACTGGGATTGGATTACAACGCCCTGGCTGAAGCCCAACGACAGGATCCAGAGTATTAAGCTTGTAGGACATCCTGCACGTCCCTCCGTTGGGAAGACTTTCCCCTCGAAGACTCCAACACCACCCTCCTCTGTGACGTCAGTACTGGTAGACCGCGACCTTGGATTCCTGCTCCCATGCGCCGACAGGTGTTTGATTTCATTCACGGCCTTTCACATCTTTCGTGCCGTTCTACTGCACAGCTGCTGAAGGCAAAGTTCATTTGGCACGGCATTTCTAAGGATGCTAAGGATTGGGTCCGCGCCTGTACTTCTTGCCAGACTTCCAAAGTACATCGACACACGGATTCAGGAGTGGGCACCTTTCCTCAACCTCAGCGTCGTTTCGCTCACATTCATGTCGACGTTGTAGGCCCCCTACCCACATTACAAGGACATCGTTACCTGTTTACCGTTATCGACCGCTCCACTCGTTGGCCTGAAGCCATTCCCATGGAAACTGCAACGTCAGCCTCATGTACATCTTCCTTACTCTCTGGATGGATTTCAAGATTCGGTATCCCTGAGCAAATTACTTCTGACAGGGGAACCACTTTCACCTCTCAATTGTGGACGTCATTAGTGAATCTCCTGGGCATCACCCTACATCAGACAACGGCCTACAACCCCGCTGCCAATGGAATGGTTGAACGTTTTCATCGCACCCTCAAAGCAGCTTTGATGACCCGCTGCAAGGAGTGCAACTGGTTTACTCAGCTTCCCTGGGTCCTCCTGGGACTAAGGACCACTCCTAAAGACGCCATCGACGTCTTGGCAGCTGAAATGGTGTATGGCGACCCGTTGGTCATCCCTGCCAAATTTTTTCCTTCTACAACCTCCTCCGACGATCTCCAGCGCATACGTCACGTCGTGGGAAAATTTACTCCGTGCCGCCAGACTTACAAGCCCCCAGCGAAGCATCACATACCAACGGACTTGCACTCTGCAACGCACGTCTTCCTGCGCAACGACACTAGCAAGCCACAACTAACGCCCCCTTACACTGGCCCTTTCCTTGTGATCCGACGCAGTCCGAAAGCATTCCTACTAAACATTCGGGGCAAAGAAGACTGGGTCTCCATTGATCGTCTAAAACCTGCTTATATTCTGCCAGATGACCCGCCTACAGTTCGCCTCTCTATATCAGGGCGCCCTATTTAACATGTACAGTATGTCATTTTTAGGGGGGGAGCCATGTACCAACCGTGTGTCACACAATTGTACATAATTATTTTGTATATATTATGCTTGTATATGCGCTCTTCCCTCGCACTAAAAAGAACCTGAATGATCATGTCTCCGGTTTTGCTCTGAATATTGTCTGTCTCTCGAACATGTTATGTCCTGTTGCCTTGAGGTTTTGTATATAAAGAAGAGTGTTCCTTAATAAACAACTCAGTTGATTGCATCCTTCCTTTGAGTTCACAACCCTCACTCGGCACCGTCACAATATAACAGAGATAAAATGCAACTTTAAATGCAGCAAAAAATCATTAAA
>NC_090736.1:86771489-86776489 GCF_036898095.1 Palaemon carinicauda
AATAAAATTTGATGATATTCAATCAAAAAAGAAGTAAACAAAATTTTCATGTTGTAACTTACAAATAACGCTACGTTACAGTTTGGACAGACGCTACAGTTTGGACAGAGGACACTCTGGTGGATCAGACAAACAGGACTCTTGCACCGGAGACACGCAGTGTTTGTCTTGCGGTCGTCCCTAGGTGGGCAGCTGTGACAGCGAATCCTTTTAGGGAGTTTTATGTGGCCAACGGCAATTTGAGGTCTTGGTGGTTCCTGCTCAGGTATCTTGAAAGTATCCACCATGATTTGACTGAGTCCCTTCGACAAACTGTGTGACGTTAGATACCGATGTATTGCCTGGGGAGCACACAACTCGTAGGCGATATCTCTGAGGAACGTTCGCCTTAGCATTGTCTTGGCGAAGGGAAAGCACGTATAGAGAATATAAGAATTTACCATTATTATATTCAATATCACGTAAAAGAGAGTCAGAGGCCAGCGTCGTGACTTACAAATAAAACTAGATGTAGAACACATCTGGTCGAATGTGTCTACACCTCCCTTGGTCGCATTATAAAACATCTGAATGTCGGTCTTCCTTTTTTAGACTTCAGACGGATCATGATGCAGGGAACTCAACCGCATCACCTTCTTAGTCCTACTAATTTGCTGACACTGTAGAGTTAGATTGTGTTCGTAATTGAACACTGCCACTGAGTCTTTTGGGGAAAGCACCTTCTCCATAAGTTCCTTAGGAATATAAGGCTTTTGGCGAATGGTGCCACACAAATGCATGTCCTTATCCAAGAGTGACAAAGCGAGCGGTAGCGTCGTGAAAAAGTTATCCGTCGTCACTGTGCGGCCACTTCTCTGAAAAGGTGCCACAAGATCAGACGTAAAAACTTCTCCAAGCGTTGATCCTCTTGGTATCTGGACAGTGTCCTTCCCCAAGTAGGCAATCGCATTACACATGTAATGGGTATCGGCATCACACGCCAATACAATCTTGATACCATACCTAGAAGAAGGGAAATAGAATTAGTAACTAATAAAGGTAAAAGATGAAAAAAAATAAAAAAAATACACAATATACAATTATATTACTAATCAATATAATAATAATAATAATAATAATAATAATAATAATAATAATAATAATAATAATAATAATAATAATAATAATAATAATAATGATAAAAAATATATAAGAAAAACATTTACAAATACGAAAGATAAATTATCAGATAAATAAATGAACAAGTTATACATAGATAGAGATAGATAGAGATAGAATAGATGATATATTATAATTTAGATACATAAATCATATAGCAAGTTCTTTACTTCACAATATATATATATATATATATATATATATATATATATATATATATATATATATATATACATATATATATATATATATATATATATATATATATATATATATATATATATATATTCATATTTATATAAACATATATATTATATACAAGTATATTTATATATATATATATATATATATATATATATATATATATATATATATATATATATATATATATATAATAAATAAACAATTTTTTATAAATACAAAACAATAATAACATGTGCAAATATAAAAAACAAAGAATTTTACTTACTTAGCAGGTTTATCTGGAATGTGCATCTTGAATGGACAGCGCCCCCAGAAAGGGACAAGCTGTTCATCCACAGTCAGATGTGGTCCTGGGCTATAATTGCTTCGACAATTGGTCACCACATGATCGAAGAGTTTTCTAATGGGTGCGAGGCGATCCATTTTCACCCTCTCTACTCTGGTGGCCGAATCATCGAAGCGAATTACCCTCACCAACAGGGTGAAACGACGCTCATTCATTGTACATCTGTACAAAGGATTTCCCTCTGTGAGGTTCCACATGTCCCAGGTCGGTGTATGGTTGTCCGCCCGCAATGCCGTCATTATTAGGATACCAATAAACGCCTTCAGTTCCCTCAGGTCAATGTCCCTGAGGGCAACGTTGCCCTTATGATGGTAATGACTCCTCAATAGGGCAAGGCGTTCATTAGAATGCAAAACAACCTCAGCTAGCATGCGGTTGCTCAAAAAGAGCGAGAAAATGTCGGACACTTTGCTCGTTCCCAACGTGAGAGAAGTGGGACCCCAGGCTCAATCCTTGGTGTGAACTTATGGGGGAGGGTGGGATTTGGGTCTCTATGCCAAACAGTACCGTCGCGACCTTGAACCGATTTAGCATCTATCTGGGTGATTGCCATCCCCCTGGCTGCCTGTAGATCCCCACTTCTCCTCTTTCTGCTTCTCTCCTCCACTGGCGTGAGCTGAGGTACCGTTACTGGGGGCTGACCACGTGAAGTAGATGGCACGGGAGTTGTTATTGTGCTGGCTGGGACAACATGAGAACCAGAAGCCCCTAGGAGGATTAATGTTATTTTTCCTCCAAGAGAAGCCCCAACCCCCTCTTCCTCCCCCACATCGTCGTCGGCTTCTCTATCTCCATTCCCTAAGCCGATAATTTCAGGATTTTGGGTCACCTCCTGTTCCTGCCTGACCTCCTGCTCCAACTCATCGACATTTACATATTCATCGTCAGTGACGTCATCGATCTCCAATGCATCATCCACATCACTATCAAACTGCTCTAAGAGCTGATTTATGGTATCCAAGCCCAATGATTCTCTCCTGCTCGCCATTTTGATAACTGCAAAGAATTAGAAAAAAATTAGAAATACGCATTCGATGAAAAATGGATCCCCTACCAATATATCTAAGGCAAAAAAACAATGTCATGCATGGGTAGCCAGATCATCTAGAAACACTTTCCAACACTATAAAAATATAAGTTTTACGACACTACTTGTCAATTCCTTACGGTAACATGACTAAGCAAAAAAATGCAAAACAAATAAAAAGGGGCACTCGATGAAAAATGGCAACGTGCTAATGGTGGGCATTTCAGAAAACAAAAATTTCAGCCACGTGCTAGACAAACCATCAAGGCACATTTTACGACAAATAAACATCTAAATGAATCATTACTCTGTGATAGTTCCTTAGTACGTAGTAATTTTGAAAGAAATGGGAAAAAACGAAAAAATGACAATCACAGGAAAATCGAACACATACCTATATATACGCCATATCTGGCTAAAAAATAAAGATAGGCATGGGTAGCCAGATCATCTAGAAACACTTTCCAACACTATAAAAATATAAGTTTTGCGACACTACTTGCCAATTCCTTACGGTAACATGACTAAGCAAAAAAAATGCAAAACAAATAAAAAGGGGCACTCGATGAAAAATGGCAACGTGCTAATGGTGGGCATTTCAGAAAAAAAAAATTTCAGCCACGTGCTAGACAAATCATCAAGGCACATTTTCCGACAAATAAACATCTAAATGAATCATTACTCTGTGATAGTTCCTTAGTACGTAGTAATTTTGAAAGAAATGGAAAACACGAAAAAAATGGCAATCACAGGAAAATCGAACACATACCTATATATACGCCATATCTGGCTAAAAAAAAAGATAGGCATGGGTAGCCAGATCATCTAGAAACACTTTCCAACACTATAAAAATATAAGTTTTGCGACACTACTTACCAATTCCTTACGGTAACATGACTAAGCAAAAAAATGCAAAACAAATAAAAAGGGGCACTCGATGAAAAATGACTACGTGCTAATGGTGGGCATTTCAGAAAAAAGAATTTCAGCCACGTGCTAGGCAAACCATCAAGGCACATTTTACGACAAATAAACATCTAAATGAATCATTACTCTGTGATAGTTCCTTAGTACGTAGTAATTTTGAAAGAAATGGGAAAAAACGAAAAAATGGCAATCACAGGAAAATCGAACACATACCTCATTTATTTCCCACAAAGGGATGAAAAGGTTCATTGTGATTAAAATCAATTTTTTATGAGATTCGTGACTGAAGGTGTCCGCGCAAGCAATCTTTCTTTAACACATTGAAAATCGAAGTCATATTTATACCTGTTTGCTGATGACGTTAAGGGAATTACTGTAGTCTCCTTGACCGGAATCACATTGAATAAAAGTCAAGAAATAATTGTGTCTGTAAGTAAATCAATTCAGATAGTTGGCCATTAATACTCAAGTTTTCATTCTGTGCCTTGGCATTTGTTTTGTGTTCTTATTTCTCGACATTATGGATCAATAAAGGTGTTTTTGAGAGAATGTTAGTTGTTGACCAAAAGTTCATGATGTTATCTTATTCGAAGTCAATTTCTAATTTGCTTTTTCTTTGTAGTTCCAAATGCAGCTAATATGAAATATGAAACGTGTTAAAAAAGTAGGAAGGAAACACAAGTAATCATTCCAAATGGAATATGATTTATCAAACTCAATCTATTGGAACAGGAGACAAGAAAAACTCATATTCATCAGACAACGAAATGATCAAACCACACCGCTTTCACTTATCCCCAAAAAGAGTCTTGGAAAATTGTGACTTCTTTACAAATATAATGGGGAACTACATATGTTGAAAATTCCTCACTTTTCGTCGAATGAACATATTTATTTACAAATTATATAATGTTCCATTCCGGCCAAGTTAAATTACATTTGCACACTTATGATCCATAATTGTTTTGTAGTTTGGATAAAACTAATAAGGCATTTTTTTTGTTCGAAAATCATAATACGTAACACCAAATAGCATACCTCAGTTATCTTTTAAAGGTTTAAAGGTCGCTCGTGAATGAGAGGCAAGGGACAGTGACAAGACCCTAGTAACCAGAATGATGCCCTAGAGACTCTCTCTCTCTCTCTCTCTCTCTCTCTCTCTCTCTCTCTCTCTCTCTCTCTCTCTCTCTCTCTCTCTCTCTCTCTCTCTCTATATATATATATATATATATATATATATATACATATATATATCTATATATATATATATATATATATATATATATATATATGTATCTCTATCTATCTATCTATCTATCCATCTATCTATCTATATA
>NC_090736.1:86781489-86811489 GCF_036898095.1 Palaemon carinicauda
TCTGATAAAGTCTCCTTATCCTTAAAAAGGTTGTGCATATTGTGTGTAATGCCTGGATTATATGAATTCATAACATCCAAAAATCAAATTTACGATAGAAAAAGAACAGGATAATCAAATTCCCTTTTTAGATATTTTAATAAAAAAAAAATCATATAACGGTATAGACACCAATATTTACAGAAAACCTTCTCACACGGGACTCGGAGTTAACTTTTTGAGTAGATACTATGTTAATTTTAAGTTAAACACATTTAGCACAATGTTTTACCGAACATTTAGACTAACGTCATCTTTTGAAAATTTTCATAAAGAAATATGTTTCCTAGAGAAATTCTTTTCCAAATTCTTGTGAATTAATAAAAATCTGATCAAGATGGCATTGTATAACACAGGCAACTCGTGGAGAGATATCGCTGGAGTCAGCAAAGGCAAATTTCATGAGTTGGCGAAACAGGAGCTCGACCGATTGACGACAGATGTCACTAACAACTCCAACCAGTGTGACGGAAAAATATTCGCAGACATATTGAAACAATATGATCCAATAGACTGGAACAAATCTGCGGAAAACATCAGTAAAATAATTGAAGAAATTCCAAAGAAAATCCAAGTGTTAAAGAGACTTATAAAGAAAGTCTACATCAATCAACACATTCCATCAAAGAACAATAACGAGTCCAATATGGTGAATATGCTGATTGATGCATTGGGAAAAAGAATGCCAAAATGGTGTAATACATGTAAGATATGGTATTCCATTAATAATCCTCAACAACTGATTAGAAAATGTAATGCCTGTAATGTTCCAACACACCCCACATGTGCTGAAATACAGCAAAAAATAAAAAATAGAGACACAAAGGTATTCTGCTCAACATGCTTAGTCTGGATAGAAAATATAATTAAGCCGAGACTAAAGCTGCAATTAGTTGAAGAAGAAGAAGAAGAAGAAGAAGAAGAAGAAGAAGAAGAAGAAGAAGAAGAAGAAGAAGAGAAAAATGAACAGGATATGTGTAAGGATGCAGAGGAAATCATTGATATAACTTATGATGCCATCCAACAACATACTTATGAAGAAATAAATTATCAGATGGAAACAAATAATAGACCCAAGAGACTCTACCCGGACCTACATACTTTTAGGGAAGAGCAAGAACAAGAAAAAAAAAGAAAAGAAAGATATAGTCTGTAAAAGGCTGAAAAGAGGGAATTGCAAATTTGGCGAAAGATGCTACTACAAGCATCCAAAGATATGCCATAATTATGAAATATATGATAAATGTGCGTATTTAGACGGATATGGAGACGAATGCAGAGATCTCCATCCAAAAATATGCAAAACCCTAAAAGAAGGAAAAGGATGCAGTTTCAACCAAAAATGTCGATATATGCATCCTGCAACTATGAATGAGAGTAAGAAAACTCAGCAAACTGAAAAGAAAAACAAAAATGAAACAAAAAAAGAAACAAAAAAGCAGACTGCCTATATACCGCACTATACACCAAAAAAGGCCTTTCAACCTAAAGCTCCACAAATAGAGCCCAACTACAAAGAATGCATATATAATGCCAGGGGTTGGTGCAGATATGGGGATAATTGCAGGTTTACACACAAAAATAAGTATGAAGGCGAAAGAACAAATATTATGGAAAAGTTGGATTTTTTAATGGCAGAATTCCGAGAAATGAAGAAAAGAACATCATATCAGAACAGGAAGGAAGCATGGGAGAATCCATATTACTACCAATATTAAATAATGGAAATGAAACACAAACCATAATAGTGATGAATGCACAGGGTTTAGTCACGAGTAACTCTAAAAGGAAAATAGAGTTCCTAGAAGAACTAACCCAAATTGAAAAAATAGATATATTAAACATAAGTGAAACATGGTATTCCCAAGAGACTGGCAGTGATGACCAGATAAAGGGTTTCCAAACTTATAGATCAGACAGAAAAAATAGGAATCAAGGGGGAACCGCAATATATGGAAGAGATATAAATCAAGGAAAAGTCTGTGAAAAATACAGCAACACAGAATGTGAATTGATTGCGGTAGAATTTGAATTTAAAAAACTAGTGAATATTGTAGTTTACAGACCCCCAAATACTAAGGAGTTTGACACAATAATAGAAAAAATAGATGATATACGTAGAAACCATAAAGATTGGAATATACTCCTATCCGGAGATTTTAACTTTCCTTTCGTGGATTGGAAAGAACGGATAGAAGAAAGTGGTTGTATGTATACATATAAAAAAGAGAGTAATAGTAGCGCAGAAGATAAGAGGCAATTTGAAAAGCTTCAAGATATGCTATTAGAACATAATATGCAACAAATAAACCACATTCCAACAAGAAAGGAAAATGTCCTAGATCTAGTATTTGTGAATGAGGTGAATTATGTTGAAGAAATAATAGTGTATAACACGGGAATTTCAGACCACAATGTCATAGAATTGATAGTTCATTCCAAAGCAAGTGATCACAGAATTAATAAAAGCACAAAACTTTGGGAAGGATATGGAAAATATAACTTTTACAGTAAGAATATAAAATGGTCAGAAATAAATGAAGAACTGAATAAAGAATGGAAAAATGTATTTTTAAGTGATAATATACAGGTAAATACGGACATACTGTACAAAATACTGGAGAAAATTGTTGAAAAATATGTACCGAAAAAAAACAATAAACAAAAGACGTGCATACCAAGAGACAGAAGGATCTTATTTCAGAAAATTAGAAAGTGGAAGAAAAATCTTGCAAAAGAAAAAAATGTCTGGAAAATGAGAGAAATAAAATGTAAGATAGAAAATGCAGAACAAAAGATTATACAGTCGAAAGAAAATTAAAAAAGGGACTTAGAAGAAAGGACACTTCAAAATATAAAAAGAAACCCCAAAGTACTTTACTCCTATGCAAAAAAGATGAATAAAAGGAGAATAGAAATAGGCCCTCTAAGAATTGAAGGACGGCTAACGAATGAAAAAAAAGGAAATATGCAACATATTAGCAGAAAAATATAAGAGTGAGTTCACGCCAAGAATTGCGAATGAGAATAATGAAACAGAAATGAGAGAATAAAATGTTGAATATCTAACGGATATAGATATTAATGAAGTAGATATTGTTACGGCTATAAACGAAATTAAAAATGGATCGGCAGCCGGACCAGATGGAGTTCCAGCGATTTTGTTAAAAAAAACTGCAAACACTATCGCGAAGCCGCTTGCAATACTGTTAAGAGAGAGTATAGATATGAGCGAGATATATGTTAAACATAAATTAGCTTATATAACCCCTATCTTCAAAAGTGGATCAAGACTAGAGGCAAGCAATTATAGACCTGTTAGTCTAACATCACATATTATGAAAGTGTATGAGAGGGTAATAAAAAAGAAAATAATGAACCATTTGGTCAAAAATAATTTGTTTAATATGGGTCAACACGGTTTCGTACCTGGAAAAAGTACACAGACCCAACTGATAGCACACTATGAAAACATATACAATAATATGATAAATGAAAAAGACACATATGTGATCTATCTAGATTTTGCAAAAGCCTTTGACAAGGTAGACCATAACATATTGGAGAAAAAAATGAGAAAGCATAATATTGTGGGAAAGATAGGAAAATGGGTAAAAGAATTCCTGCAAAACAGAAAACAGATAGTGGTTGCAAATGACGAGAAATCAGATGAAGCCCAGGTAATATCTGGTGTGCCCCAAGGTACGGTATTAGCTGCACTGCTATTTGTTATTATGATCTCAGACATAGACTGTGATGTTGAAAACTCCGTAGTGAGAAGTTTCGCCGATGACACAAGAATAAGTAGAGAAATTACTTGTGATGAAGATAGGAACTCACTACAAAGAGATCTAAACAAAATATATGAATGGGCGGAGATAAATAGGATGGTATTTAACTCCGATAAATTCGAATCAATAAATTATGGAAACAGAGAAGGAATGATGTATGCATACAAGGGACCTAATAATGAGACAATCACAAACAAGGAAGCAATTAAAGACCTTGGTGTAATTTTAAATAGGAATATGTTATGCAATGACCAAATAGCAACACTGTTGGCTAAATGTAAAGCAAAAATGGGAATGTTATTCAGACACTTTAAAACAAGAAAAGCTGAACACATGATAATGCTTTACAAAACTTATGTGCGTAGTACACTCGAGTACTGCAATGTGATATGGTACCCACACTACCAAAAGGATATTGCGCAAATAGAGAGTGTACAAAGGTCCTATACTGCTAGAATAGAAGAAGTTAAAGACCTTGACTACTGGGAAAGACTGCAATTTTTAAAACTATACAGTCTAGAAAGGAGAAGAGAACGCTACATGATAATACAAGCATGGAAGCAAATAGAAGGAATTGCTGAAAACATCATGGAGCTTAAAATATCAGAAAGAGCAAGCCGAGGTAGATTAATGGTGCCAAAAAGCATTCCAGGTAAACTGAGAAAGGCGCACAGGACATTAATCCACTACGCACCAGCATCGATAATGCAGCGACTATTTAATGTGCTGCCAGCTCATCTAAGAAACATATCAGGAGTGAGCGTATATGTGTTTAAGAGTCAGCTTGATAAATACCAAAGATGCATCCCAGACCATCCAAGACTGGAAGATGCAAAATACACCGGAAGATGCATTAGCAACTCTCTGGTGGATATACGAGGTGCCTCACACTGAGGGACCTGGGGGAACCCAAACAAAAAATAAGGCAATAAGGTAAGGTAAGGCCATCCAAAGTCTTCTATTACAAACTCAGAACTTTCCTTAACAGTATATTTTGTCCTAAATCAAAGAAATTTGGTCCAAAAAAACTTGAACTCTTCATCAAATTACCATATTTTAATGATGAAACAAACAAATGTATTAAAATCAAAATAAATTAAATCATAAGTAAGTACCTACCACGAATTAAACCAAATATGATATTCTATAATTACTCCAAAATAAAAAGTTTTGTTAATCATAAAGAAAAGCTGCAAAAGACATTTGAATCAATGGTTGTATACATGTTTAACTGTCCAAATTGCCAATTAGCTTATATTGGCTCCACGAAAAAATGCATTTTTTCTCGCTACCAAGATCACAAGGGAATTAGCAGCCGAACTGGCAGAGCCTTGTCCAAACCTTTACAGTCCAGCATACGAGACCATTGCGACATGGATTGTAAGTGCCCGTTCTCTTTGGACAACTTTTCAATAATATACAGTGGTTCATATGAAAATGAAATAAGAATAGCAGAGTTAATTTTTATAAAATCTAAAAATCCACAACTTAATCAATAAATTTCTAGTTTTCCTTTGAAATTTACCTAATTATGCCTTTTCCCATTCTAACTTAGATTTTATTTGTTTACAATATTTATGTACAGCTTGTTCTTTATTGTTTTACTTTCTTTTACCCAGGAACATGATTATGAACACCGAGATGTTGGAAACGTCGTTATTTGTTGGTGATGGAAATAAATTTAAGAATGTTTGGCGTTGTCGTAATTCTCCAGTCCCTTATTAAACTGAGGTTCCCTTACACCCGCTCAGTATCGGATATAATAATAATAATAATAATAATAATAATAATAATAATAATAATAATAATAATAATAATAATAATAATAATAATAATAATAATAATAATAATAACTAGACTGCAACTGACTAAAGCCAGTGGCGGAGGATTCCCCTGCAAAATAGGTGTGGAAATGCTTTCGTCAATCAGTAAAAGATATTGTGTAATGGTTTATTGGCCTAATGACCCCTTGACTAAATTTTGAGTTATGTTAACAAACTATTCTAAAGCAATTTATCTGTATAATGGCAGGTATATGGAGGTAAAACATAGGCAAAAATGACAAATATAGAGAAACTGACCTTTGAACTTGAAGACAATGGGCACCTACAAGGTCATGTGAAGGTCATGGGTTAAATATGACCCCATATTCTGAAAGAGCATGTGTGAATGGGGGGCGGGGTGACAACAAAACATCACTTTTAGCCCACGTCAAATTTTTTTCCTTGAAATAGCCATATGACCTTGAAAATGAGGGTCAAGGTCAAATTTGATTTGACAGTATTGGGTATATATTTGGTGTAGTTTGCTATAGCATGCTATGACCAAAAACCAGTATTTCATGGAGAAATTGCCAAAGTCACGATTTCTGCAATGTCAAAATAGTTAAAAATCTATATTAAAAAAAAGTAATTAAGCAGTCGCTACAAAAGTTAAGCTAACCTTAGATAAATATATAGGACATCATATGCCAATAACATCAGGGCTCTGGGCCTTCCAGTTTTTGAGATCTCAGAAACAAACCTGTTTTGAGCCGGTTTGGCCATTAGTGACCTTGACCTTGACCTACTTGCATTAAAGTAGGGCAATATCTGGGGATTTACCTCTGTATCATTGTCCATAAGGCCCTTAGCCATACGGCTTATACTTTAGGCCTAATGGCAATTTCAAATTTTACAAATGTTGCCTTTAAAAGCCCCTGTGACCTTAAAAAGTAGGTCAAGGTCACTTAAACTGGGTCTATGGCATATTCTTACCATAGGCTACCTATGATAATTATTTCAGATTTCTTGCGAAAAAAAAAAAAAAAAACGCGCGGAAAGAATAATAATAATAATAATAATAATACCATAAACAATAGTATTCCCCTATGGGGAATCCTAATAATAATGAAAAGCATTATGAAAAGAAGCAATGTAAAGTTTATTAAAACATTAGCCATCTGTATATCCTAGGCCATACTTTAAACAAGTCTCTGACGAGTCTTTTTAACGTAGGCTGGTCTAACCCAAGGCTCAGTTTCTCCAACCCAAAGGCAATCCAATTCCGCTGCAAGAGGTGCTTTCCTCATTAAGGCACCGGAGTATTAAGTGGCATTTATCCCTGTTTTCTGCAAGCATCCAGGTTAGTTTATAGCGAAGTAATTAGCTCCCCCGGTGGCTGTAATTGCTTTCATGAACGTATGAAACGGTAAGGAATTGCCTAGTAGGACGATGTTTTTTTTTTCAATTAACAAAATATTATTATTATTTTTTTTTTTTTTGACAAGAGTAAATGCAGGGAAAATCTTGTCTCCTTTTTTTCTGATTTTGGTTAATATAGGTATTTCAATTTTATGTACACAATAATCAGTTTATTGTGCTATTGCTGAGTTTTTTAATCAATTCATGGGGGAATTGTTGTTATGCAGCCAAAGCCGGCCAACTAGCCAGTGGAAAAAAATCATAAATGTTTTTGGTATTTATGCCTGTAAAGTAATTAAGACACCTTTTCAGGTTATTGAACTTTAATTTAATAATAGTCTAGCTACTCTACTATCAATCTTTTACTTCTCAGTGAATATTGCCATCACTTTTTCTAATAGCAGCCTTTGAAACTAGCAAATATTGACTCTGCCGACCTGCAATAGCTTGAAACATTAAGAGAAATAGTAGTGAGCTTTTCAAACATTTGTATCTTAAATATAAAAGTAAAATTGAACAGTAACAGCAAAATACAAAAAGAAATGCCAATTGTTCGATAGAATTCACAGAAATCAGAGATAATGAAAGCTCAGCTGCCGAACATTGTCCTAAAGACAGACATTAATATTTACATATGGTCACCTCCCAAGCCCTTTCAAACTAATCTAGGACCGAGGTAGACCAGGTAATGGTTGCAGATGACTTACTTAGCAGGTACACATACAGTATGAGGACTGCGAGTTAGGCCCGCAGTCCTGACCCACGGAATGTTAGTTAGGGACGCTACTATTAGGCTATTAAAGCACAACATGAAGAAATTACAACTATGAACGGATAAAAAGATAAGGAGCAACAAATAAAGAGATAAATTAGGAAAAATAGATTCAAAATATAAGAAAATGAGTCATTAGTAAACATGATAAGATTCGACTTATGTTTGTAACGAAACAATAAGAAACAACAGATCTTCATCTTCAATCAATACCAAAGAAAAGTTAGATAATTATTAATCTACTTTGTAAATATGAATAGATCAACCTTTCTAGGACACAGACATTTAACACTATGGAACCTATTTTCTGAAACCTATTGAAGTAAAATCCGAAATTATAAACGAACTTAGAAGGCTGCTTTTGTAGATTCGTTTCAGAGATGTTTAAAATACGAGAGAAGATTTTTCTTGTACCTGTAATTGCTAGATTATTAAGCTCGTAATTCTTAAACAATAAGAACCTTCTGTTTCAGCATTAGAAACGTCCTTACTTGGCACCCTGCTGAACAGGAGATCGAATCCTACCCAAACTCAATAGTTTCTTACAGTCTCTGCAACCTGACCCTCCTTGCGAGCTAAGGATGGGTGGCTTGAGGGAGCCTATAGGTCTACCTGGATAATCAGCAGCAACCCTTGCTTAGCCCTCCCAGGTCCTAGCTTTGGTGGAAATGGGGCTTAAGCGCTGATCATATGGATATATGGTCAGTCTATAGGGCAATGACATGTTAGCCATGTCATTGACCTTATCCCTTGCCTCCACTCATGAGTTACCTTCAAACATAAATTCTGTTCCAGCTCCAGTACATCTTCAACACGTATATTTTATTAATAACATCATCTTGAATATAATGTGAAACCTTAAACTAATAAGTTTGCAGTTTTTATCCATTTCCCATAAGATGTTCTTTATCAAAGGCTATTGAGAAACTCTCAACTTAATTGTGATTCCTCTTTCTCAGATTCCATAAAACCCAATTGAATAATGGTTTGAATTCCTCCACCTGAGAAACCTTAGAAACTAATAAATGCCATTCTTCATTGACTAAGGCGAGTTCCCTTATGAAGACGTCGATTGGATGTCAAGTGTTTTATTACTGGCGTGGAGTTGGCGTACTTCCAACTTCTCTTCTATTCTTTTTACTCAGAAGCCGGATTTGGTCACTAACCTGTAGCTATAGGTGGAAAATTTACTCTCTCTCTCTCTCTCTCTCTCTCTCTCTCTCTCTCTCTCTCTCTCTCTCTCTCTCTCTCTCTCTCTCTCTCTCTCTGCGCATTGACAAAACACAGGAAATGGAGACACGATATATTCCTTAATGGAAGCAAAGAGTCTTATCACAATTGATTATATCGTAATTAACTAAATTTCTTTCGCCATTCCCAATCGTTATCTTGAAGCCCCTGGCATTGTGACTATGTTGAACTCAAAGCTTTTTGTCTCAATACATACATACATACATACTACATAAATACATATACTGTATATAATCATATGTAATATGTATTCATGACAAAAAAAAATATATATCATATATATATATATATATATATATATATATATATATATATATATATATATATATATTAGAATTTTACAAAATCTGAAAAATTACTTGAAGAAGATTTTAATGTTAGTATTAAAATTGCTATTTTAGCGTAATCGCAAAGTAAAAACTATTATAAAGCTGTTAACCCAATGCAAACGCAATGAAATTCAATGTCTTTTTTTTTTTAATCAATTCCTATTAATGCATTTAGAAATGCTATTGCCCCTTCAAGATGTGAAGGAATTATTAACTGCATGTGTTCCTTTTCGTATAAGCTACCAAGGTCATGTAACTATTTCCTATGAATAGTGTTTCGTTGCTCAAAATTATTCTCTTAAAAAAAAAAAATACAAGCACATGTAAAACTGAGTATATTGGCATTGTGAGATTTGCAATTTCACGATGTTTTGGAAGTAATATTATTTTGCCTCAATATGTCTGCAGGAAGCCTTCAATACGAACCCTACACGATAATGAATATCTAATTTACTGCTGTGCAATTCTTATAGATAAAACAGCGCGCTTTGCAGCTGCAAATTGATTGAGAACGGAAAGGCGTAGACAGCCACTCTGAAATAGCAGCTGGAACTTGTTTAATCGGACCATATGGCCTACCGAAATAAGAATAATTTTCAGATAGAGACAGCTTAATGAGGCTGGAGAGAGAGAGAGAGAGAGAGAGAGAGAGAGAGAGAGAGAGAGAGAGAGAGAGAGAGAGAGAGAGAGAGCTCCAGCATGCTATACCGAGTTATATATCGCCACAGTATCGCTGCAGTCTCATTTGAACGTAGGTTTGAAAGCTCTAAGGCATATCTATTCTCGTTTCACCATAACCTTCTACAGCGTGTATTGTAATCCTGTTAATCGAACGGTGGATTTCAATTGCTTCCTCAAGATAATTACCTTCGCCAACTTCGTTATGTTTTGATAACCGTATGTTTGTATGACTGTATGTGTATGTGTTTGTGATTCACATAACTCAAAAACTACTTGACCGAATCTCATGAAATTTGGTGAGAGGATTGGCCATGATCCAAGGACAATTTGACTAGATTTTGTGATACACTGGGTTAATGGGTCATGATCAAGCTCACGAAAAGACACACAAAAAAAAGGGGGGGGGGACATCTTTTTGCTATATCGTGGTAACTTTTTATCCGATTTGCATAAAACTAGTGCCAGAATGAGCAAAATTCTATTGACTATCTTGAAATATACTACATGATATAAGCATTAGTATGCGCTCTACCGAGTGTCCGTTCTACTTTGCACCTTTAAATCCCATTGCTTTTTATATTCAGAAGTTTTTTTCGATTACTGTCATGATTATACAATGCATAATAATAAAAAAAAAAAATCCTTGTAGATAAGCCCTTTACTGGTTAAGAAATTTACTTTGTTGCATAGAAGCACTTCTCACCACCATTTATGATATATAATGCACTTTATTATTATCACTATTATTAATAGTTATTCTACAACCCTACATGGAAAAGCAGGATGCTACAAGCCCAAGGGCTCCAACTGGGAAAATAGTCCTGTAAGGAAAGTAAATAAGGAAATAAACTATATATGAGGAAGGATAAACAAAATATCTAAAATATTTCAAGATCAGTTACAAAGTCAATATGGTTCTGCCATATATACAGTATTGGCAGCTCAACATAAAAAAAACTTTCACTACAAGTTTGAACTTCTGAAATTTCATGAATTCAAATGTCTGATTAGGAATATCATTCCACTAGAATAAATTTCTTGAATACTGTGTATTTTTTACACATGATGTAGAAGACAAGACTGTTTACCCAATACTACACCCAGGATGGTACAGGATGGAAAGATCTGAATGCAAAGGATGGTCTGAAATATGAAAACCTTTTTGAGCTCAGGCCATGTCGTCCTGATGGAGGTTCCTTCTTAGTAGCTTCCTTGGTTATATTTAACTACAGTGATATATCCCAGAGAATTTTACTAAAGGTATCCAGAATTCTAACTCCTGGCGCGAGTATCCCTTGTATTATCTTATAGGGGTATCGCATAAGATTAGAGGACGTATTCTTGACACGCCACATGGCTATCTACACCCATAATAGCGTTTATGCTTCGAGAGGGGAAAGTGGCAAGAATTGTAGGAGAGCCGTTATTAAGGCAACACTCCTACTCGTACTGTGATTGAGCGCCAGCACACCGCCGTGTGGCGCCATCTAGTCATTCTTTCTCGTGTAGCATTCCTTACCGGTGTTTATCCCGTGTACCTCCCGCTATTTTGGATTATTTTTGAGCAATGATGTCTTCACCAGCCTCATCTGCCTCTGGAAAGTTAAGTACTATCTTTGATTTGTATAAATGTAAGCTCTTGCCAGTTTTTTCCTCAAAATATATTCGTAATTAACGTAACAAGAGCTATTGCCCAGCCAGATGTCGTCTTGGACGCGGTCGTTCTTTGCATGCACTTTTAGTTAGCCAGAACGACGTTCCTGGCATATTTCGCTTTATTAACTTTAGCTATTTAGCATTTAGCTAGGAATTCTTATATTAAACCCTTGTTTTTGTGGATTTGGCAATTTTATTAACGAGCCCCGCGAGTGCTAGGCTTCCTAGCCTAGGCACCCATTCACATCATGCATGATATAACCTTCCTGGTAAAGTTTTATTGAAGCTCAGGCAATATTTTATACAATTAAGATATTACTGTGTAAAATTTTCCCCTTCCAAGATGGTAAACGAGAGAGTTTCAGTGACCGATTCTCACTGCGCCTAGGCTAACTAGCCTAGGGGCTTAAGTATACTTTCATATATGTCCCCAATTGCCCTTGTATCGTCTTTTAAGTGGAGACTGAAACCTCCTATACCTTTTAAGTCAATACCAATCTCCTTGGGAGATTTAAGAGCAATTCCTTTTCCCTCTGACTAGCCTGGGCTAACCCTAGTCGGCTTTGCCGTGAATTTTATTCAAGCAAATCTGGACTGGGGAGGTTCCCGTTCACCTCTCTCAACCACTGAGTTGGTTTTGAGTTTAGGACGGGACATCAGAGTATTTGTCTGTGATCGGTGGCCACCTGGCTTGGCGAATTGACTTCCTAAGTCAGGTGAGGCTACCGATGCAGGAGGCTAGACCTCCCTAGGCCATCTCCTGGAGGCATTATATGATAATGCCTTCTCCCCGTGGCCTAGCAGAGAGTCCTGTGCCGACAGATCCTAACCTGAAGAATTGAATTCTTCCCTTGCTTAAGGTCTACGACACTAGATTCTGTTCCTCCATTGAGATAAACGGCCTGGATGCCCCCTTCTCACCCTATCAGACTGGGAATTGAATTCCCTGGCCCCAAGGTTGTCTTTGCTCTGGATCAGAATCTTTTAGGTTAGGTAGGACCTACCAGGTACTACCTCACCTACAGGACCATTGCCCCTCCCCGGCTGTCCTTTAGTGTTGTCCTAGCCTTCACACATCCTGTCCATCATTCTACAATCGACCCTAAGGGTAGATTGCGGGATTGGCTTGGGCTCTCTGTCGGCCGTCGACTGAGTTGACTGCCGGCAGGGATCCCCCTACCTTTAGGCCCCACTATTGATATTGAGGGGCTATAGTTGGATAGAAGCCCGAATATAATTCCCCCTTCCACATGAACCCTCATTCCGGATGGAGGTATGCAAGGCTGAGCCTTTGCTTCACCTCCCATCCATGCTTTCTCTCTGTCTTACCAACCACCCTGGGACAGCCGCTGGCACCTAGAGCGCCGGCGGCCTCTCGGACGACGGTCCGTCGTCAGGTTGCTCTGCCGCCGCTTGCCATGGATTGCCGTTGATCGGTGACCCAACGGCGACCGGCACATACCGGTCGGCTGCCGGCAACTATGCTAACTGCCGACAGCTGGTCGACCAATTGTCTGAAGACATAACCTTCCGCCGGCAGCCAGCGGGTCCGCCCTTATTGAGGGACCCGCGGCTGCTGGCATCGGAGTGGCTGCCGGTGGCCCATCGCCCTATACCTAAGAAAGCAGTATACCTTCAATAGCCCAGGGTAATGCCGGCGTATGCCGGAAGGCACTACAGTACTGGCTGCGGAGTGGTCGTAGTCACTGCGATATTGATATTCCGCACAACACATACCACTGTGCGGTCTGTGCTGTAGCCCATACATTTCTTCTAACCTACAAGGGGCTTCATGGGTAGCCTATTGTGAGACTACCACACCAAGAGAGTGATTCTTTCTGGCTGAGATAAAGATCAATGATCATTTTATTCAATCCCCAATATTGAACCTTAGAGGACGGTGTTAAAACTGCACCTTATATCCAAAGGATATTATCTTCTCCCTTAATTCGACTAGAATTTAGTGTTCAATATTGAAAGAGGTCATAGCAATGGGCTGGACAGGAAACACATGTCGGTGTCTTTCCTCTTTCCCTCCTAGCTTACCTATCCTAAGCTAAACTATATATACAACATTGTATAATGAAATTCTGGGATATTTCACCGAATACTCATCTGCTTTTCTTTCTTTATAGGAGGAGCATCCCGAGTGCGGGAACCATTTCTGCAAGGTCCGCAGTGAGAGCTTCTGCAGCCATGATATGTGCAGGACCCACACGTGCTGCGCAACTACAAAGGGATCTCTGAAGTATTGGGACCCCCAAGTATGTCATGTTTGTTCAAAACTGGTTACTGAGGCTTTTGATGATCAAAAGTCTACTGAGTCAAGGGATGCAGAAAGAGATATGCTGCAAAAATGGGTCAGAGGCTTCCAGAAGAACACCACTGGCCCATACCTTCCTAATGAAAGGACGAGGGCTTGTTTATTCCCTAGGGCATCTCCGGATGCAGTTATCCCCCCAGCTCAGCCTGAGATTCCCCTCGTACAGATTCCGATAGAATCTGACATTTCTGATGCCTTGAAGGACATCCAACTGGTGGATGACATGTCGGTAGTTTCCGAAGAGACGGAACAGAGTCTTCTGGTTGAAGAGCAGGATCAGGAAACTGTTTTACCTCCTGAAGGCAACGAAGAAAAATCCGAATTTTTTTCAGTTTCATCGGCTATGGTGGCTGAGCCTGTCCCGTCGATTTCTTCTGCCCCCGAGTTAGACACAATTAGCCATACACTAACTTCTCTCCTGTTCATGTTCCAGGACATGAAGAAGCAATCGTCCAAGAAGGAGGCTTCACTACGGAGATGCACCAACTCGTATCTACACATTTAGCCCCCAAGAAGCTAAACGTCAAGGATCTTCCAGCCTTTTCTGACATTAATCCTTGGAGGTATGCTGAGTACATGACCATGTCAGAGGGAAAGGTCTTCCTATCCGACAAACTGGGCACTGTCCCAGTTGACGACGTCGAGTTTTGGCCCAGCAAGGGGGGCCTACCAGGATTGTTACGTCCGTCTGAAGACGGAACCCCTTTCCAAAGAAGAAACCGAGCCGAAAGAGGTCATCATACTAGACCTCCCCAAGGCCCAGGCCTTGTTTACGAAAACCTTGAAGGAGAGGGCATTCACTAGCTCCATGGTGACAGCTCTCAGCAAGAAGCACCCGTCCTTCATTGCTGCTTCTTCCCGTGCCTTCCACTTTATGGAAAAAGGGTTCAAGGCAGCCTTAAAGGCAGTCGAGGCAGGGAAACCTTGCCCTACACTCAAAGAGTGTTAGCCATTCTCCCTTGCCCTACCATCAGATGATGCAGACTGGAAGCTGGAGGCCGACATTGCCGAACGTCAGTTCGTAGAAGACCACCCAAAGTTGTCAGACTTCCACCTGAGCAGGGAGAAGGAAACAAAGGAAAGACTCACCGCCTCTGTCCTTACAAACCGGATTAGAGACGATGGCAAGCGTCCCTGACACCCCAGATATGTACATGGTCTTTGCCAAAGCACATTTGGCAACGGTCACCAAAGCCCTATATAACTTCATCAAAGCCAGACGGGCTTGCAGGGAGTTCGTGTTCGCCTCGGCTGCGGTGAGGCACGAACCGATGGAGCTGATAGCCTCCAACATCTGGGGAAAAGACCTCTTCCTGAGAGAAGTGGTCAAAGAGGTCGTTCATCGAGCCGCAACAGAGAACAGGAATCTCCTCCATAAATGAGGCTTGTCCTCAAAGAGAAAGTCTTCCGCTGAAGAGGGTCCCCAACCAAAACGGAAGACCAAATGACCCAGAGTGCCCTCTCGCCCTCCACAACACCAACAACTTCCCATACCTATAGTGCCCCAGATGGTGGCACAACCACCTACCACTTTCCAGCTGGTGCCCCAACAGGTGGCGACTCAATCGCCTGTCTTCACCCCAGCCTTTGAAAGGCAATCGACGACCCTTCGGCCAAAGTCTCGAAGTTCCTTTCGAGGTTCCTCTAGACGCCCCTCCAGAGGGAGGGACAACAAAGGTAGACGTGGCCAAAGAGGCAAGTCCTCCAACCAGCACTCCAAGTGAGATGCTACCGGTAGGAGGGAGACTTCTCCTCTTCCGGGATTGCTGGACCTTCGATCCCTGGGCCCACAGCCTAATCAAGAACGGACTGGGGTGGAGTTGGAATGCAGCTCCACCGATCTTCCCTCAGTTCTTCCAATACTCAACCCCCATATTGGAAGAATATGTTCAGGAACTCCTAGACAAAAGAGTTGTAAGGAGGGCAAAGTCCATCAAATTCCAAGGAAGTCTGTTCTGTGTTCCGAAAAAAGACTCGGAAAAGCTCAGAGTCATTCTGGACTTATCACCACTCAACAAGTTCATAGTGAACAACAAGTTCAGAATGCTGATTCTTCAACACATAAGGACCCTACTGCCCAAACGGGCATACACAGTCTCCATAGACATGGCGGATGTATACTGGCATGTTCCGATCAACCGCCAAGTTTCCCCCTACCTAGGATTCAAACTGCAAAAAAGGCAGTATGTCTTCAAAACCATGCCCTTCGGGCTAAACATAGCCCCAAGGGTATTCACAAAACTTGCGAACGCAATCATTCATCAACTACGCCTAAAGGGAGTTCAGGTGATTGCCTACCTGGACGACTGGCTGGTATGGGCAGCATCCAAAGAAGAATGCACGCAAGCCTCCAAGGAAGTGATCCAGCTCCTAGAACACCTAGGATTCAAGATCAACTTGGAAAAGTCTCGACTATCTCCAGCTCAGAAGTTCCAATGGCTGGGTGTCCACTGGAACTTACAATCACACTGCCTCTCCATTCCATCAAAGAAGAGGAGAGAGATAGCGGGATCTGTCAAGAGACTTCTTCAATCTGACAGGATATCAAAAAGGCAACAGGAGAGTGTTTGGGTCCCTCCAGTTCGCCTTAGTGACAGACCCAGTATTGAGAGCTCAATTAAAAGATGCATCAGGAGTTTGGAGAAAATACGCATCAAATGCTCTAGGAGATCTGAAAAGACTGATACCAACTCGTCTGCGATCCCTCCTCAAGCCATGGTCGGAGGCCAAGTACCTGAAGAAGAAAGTACCCTTACAACCGCCTCCACCTTCAGTCACCGTTCACACGGATGCCTCAAAGGAATGGTGGGGAGGCCACTCTCACCATCGGAAAGTCCAAGGGACCTGGTCCTCCCTCTTCAAGATCTTCCACATCAACATTCTGGAAGCCATGGCAGTTTTTCTCTCACTGAAAAAAATGGAACTTCGCTGCTCAATCCATAGCCGACTGGTACTAGACAGTGAGGTTGTAATGAGATGCCTGAATCGACAGGGCTCGAGATCGCCTCAAATCAACCAAGTGATATTGGCCATCTTCCGCCTGGCGGAGAAGAAGAGATGGCACTTATCAGCAGTCCACATTCAAGGGTTCCGCAATGTGACGGCGGACGCTCTATCCAGGCTCAACCCGATAGAGTCAGAATGGTCCTTTGACGCAAGATCATTCTCCTTCATCTTATGCAAAGTCCCAGGACTGCACATAGACCTCTTTGCAACGAGCGACAACAAGAAGCTACCCCGGTATGTAGCCCCATACGAGGATCCTCAAACGGAAGCACCGGATGCGATGTCCCTAGAATGGAACAGATGGTTCAAGATCTACCTGTTCCCTCCAACCAACCTTCTGCTGAAAGTCCTCAACAAACTGAGATCCTTCCAAGGAACAGCAGCAATAGTGGCTCACAAGTGGCCCAACAGCGTCTGGTTCCCCCTGATAATGGAATTACAACTGAAACTGATTCCGTTGCCGGATCCAGTTCTGACTCAGTAAGTGCAGAAGTAGTCTTTCTCAGCTTCATCACAGAAAACCCGGAACCTTCATCTCATGATTTTCTCTCCTTAGCAGTCAAGAAAAGGTTCAGGATTTCAAGAGACAGTATTAACTTCAACCCGCAGCTCCTCCGAGGCCCATTTCATGGTCCTTGGATAAGGTTCTTCACTTAGCATCAACCTTAAACAACGAAGATTGCTCTCTGAGAGACTTGACTCAAAAGGTGATATTCTTATTTGCACTAGCCTCGGGAGCCAGAGTTAGCGAAATAGTGGCCCTTTCGAGGGATGATGGCCACATTCAGTTCCCAGACTGCGGAGAACTGAACCTTTTTCCGGACCCAGCGTTTCTCGCCAAGAACGAGCTGCCCACTAAAAGGTGGGATCCCTGGAGAATCTGCCCTCTGAAGGAAGAAACATCTCTATGCCCAGTAGAATACCTAAAGGTGTATCTTTGTAGAACTTCAGACTTTAAGGGAGGTTACCTTTTAAGGGGAGAAACATCAGGTTCAACGTTGACCTTGAAACAACTAAGGGCGAAGATTACCTTTTTTATTCGCAGAGCGGATCTCGACAGTACACCCGCAGGTCACGATCCGAGAAAGGTTGCTTCATATCTGAACTTCTTCCAAAACATGTGTTTTGAAAGTCTTCGCACCTACACTGGATGGTAGTCATCCAGGGTCTTCCTTAAACATTACGTGAAACAAGCACAAGAGATACCTCACTATGTGGTGGCAGCAGGTAGTGTTCTAAAACCTGCCGCTTGATTTCTGCAAAGAACAGTGCACTAATTGGGACTTTTAGCGAAGGGTGTGCATGATGAACTCCTACGGTGTATCATGTTTAGTGATGTGTCCAGTACGCTAAAAAGGACTCCAGCGAACGTGACATCGCTTAACTTGACTTCGCTCAAATTGAATGGACACGATAAACTTCAAAATACACAGGTGACTAAAGCATAAAAGACTGACACATGTGCCATGCATATTTATATGCAAATGTTCCTTTTGTAACAACAGAGACAATAGTGAAATATTATTATATTTACCATAGAGTGGCTTGTGTTTCCTTTTCAGATGAAACTTTAAAAAATTTTTCTGTTATTACTAATTATTATGCTTTCACACAATATTTTCAAAGGAAATTCTTATTTGATTGTATATGTTACAACCCATGATTTCTATATACTGTCTGTTAATAAACACAGTTAGAAAATTTTGCGTCTCATTCCGCACTCAAATTTCTAAATGCAAATAAAGGGTGTCAGAGCTACTTTTTTTCCTTCTATTTTTGGAAAATATTCAGAATAATTCTGTTTCTAAACAAACTATCATCAAAATTATATGTTATGCTTTCAAGTTCAGTCCTTGGAAATGACTAACCTTACCACCCTGTTTAACTTACTGACTTTATTTTTCCTACATGAATGTTAACATGTCTACCTTGTCTACAATGAACAAGCAGATCGAGGGAGGCGTCAGTAACTTATACAAATTTGTTCCTTCAGAATACAAATTATGTTTTACGTATATGATGACACTAATATACAACTTTTTTGCTAGATTGTTCCTTGAACTCACAATCCTCGGGTTATTTTCCTAGAGTCTTCCATGACTCATCCCTGTAGGGGGCAGGAAGCACTGACATAGTCCATGATCAGTTGAAGGGTGTATGACGGTAACACCACGTGTCTCTAGGTCTAGACGACCAAGGTGATTGGCACTATTGAAAATCCACAGATACATTAATGCTCTGGTAAACTTCCATCTGGACGACATGCCCTGAGCCCCAAAAACGGATTTTAAGCGAAGCGAAAAATCTATTTTTGGGTGAGGTATCCATGTCGTCCTGATAGACCCACCCTCCTTTGACAAAGGATAAATTAATCCCTCCCTAATGTACTGTATATGTTTCACCTCATTAACGCTACAAAGAATGAATAGATAGCACCACACGGTGGCGTTCTGGTGCTCAATCAAAGTACGAGTAGGAGTGTTGCCTTAATAACAGCTCTCCTACAATTCTTGTCACTTTCCCCTCTTGAAGCGTAAACGCTATTAGGGGTGTAGATAGCTATGTGGCGTGTCAAGAATACGTCCTCTGATCTTATGTGATATCCCTATAAGATAATACAAGGGATACTCGCGCCAGGAGTTAGAATTCTGGATACATTTAGTAAGATTCTCTGGGATATATAACTGTAGTTAAATATAACCTAGGAAGCTACTAAGAAGGAACTTCCATCTGGACGACATGGCCTGAGCCCAAAAATAGATTTTTCGCTTCGCTCAAAATCCGTTTTTGCAACATGCAAAAAAAAATAACTGAACGATGGTACTACAGATGATTATTAAGTTCAGAATTAAGGAATTAAATAGACCGCAAGTTTCTATCCAACAAATTAGTGAGAGTCAGCAACTTAAATTCTTATATTAAGACTTTCTCAATGAGCCAATTATTTTTGTGCGCAGTTTAAGAAGAAACAAACCGAATTTGTTGTAACTATCCTTCAAGAATATTTACCTTAATTTCCTTTAAACCAAATACATAAAAAAAAACACATAACACACTCTTTTTAGGCGAAAAATTATATTTTATTTCGATTAGATTTTCTATTACCAAAATGATCTCCTTTCCATAATGGTCTGTTCTATATATCATGGATAATATTCAACGCAATCTCCATTTCAGTTATGATTGCTTTACTCTCTCTCTCTCTCTCTCTCTCTCTCTCTCTCTCTCTCTCTCTCTCTCTCTCTCTCTCTCTCTCTCTCTAAGGCAATCATGCAATCCAGTATCGTCCGCACCAGACCATTTAAATAATTTCGAATTTCATCCTGAAGTTAGTCATGAAATATAATGTCACCAAAGAATATTAGAAAGAAAAAGACATACAAATTTATTCTACACATCTCATGAAACAATAATATTTAGTACAATGAAAGAAAATGAATAACAGGAGCCCATCTTGAAAACAAAACTCACAACTTTAAACTCTTCTAAAAATATAATTCTTAGAAATAAGATTCGTTCTTTCCCATTCCAAGTGATCATATAAATATATGACCCAGAAAGAAAACTTAAATGAGGACTGATAATAAACCATTCTCCGATAGCATACGATGTACGTGATGTTTTGTGCCAAAATTTTCGTATCATTAACGAGAGCCATTTTGAATTTCCATTGCCCCAAGACGTGCATAAAGCTGCTGAGTTACAGAGGCTGAACCTATATTACCAGAATAAATCTATCCACGAGTGTCACATTTTCATAGGGTTATTGTGAGAGAGAGAGAGAGAGAGAGAGAGAGAGAGAGAGAGAGAGAGAGAGAGAGAGAGAGAGAGAGAGAGAGAGAGAGAGAGAGAGAGCTCAAAATGTTCTATTTAATTGATATATGAGACAATCATGAACACACCTACACGAATTATTGTCCTTAAACATACATGAGAAAATATATGATCCAAAGAGAAAGATAAAGTAAAAACGATATTTTTCATTCAATATAAATTTTATATGAAAGGAAATTATACAATGTAAAGAATAAATATCAGAGAAAATTATGGGAGAGAGAGAGAGAGAGAGAGAGAGAGAGAGAGAGAGAGAGAGAGAGAGAGAGAGAGAGAGAGAGAGAGAGAGAGAGAGAGAGAGAGAACTAAATGTATGGCCTCGGGTATTGTAGTGCAGGATATATAACAACTTGGGCTGCCTTGCTGTATCTTTATTGATCTGATTCAGCCTGTAAAGCATGACAATATAAATAGGTATCCCAAACATGATTTTCACCACATTTAACAACAATACATTTAATAACATCACATTTTATAATATATAATACATTAACAATAATACATAGTCATAGTGCAATGAATAATAATAATGCAAAATGAACAGCACACGACAAATGCATACCCGCTCATCTTACAATGCGACCGCCTATTCTTAGCCATGGTAATTAATTGAATACGCCATCCCTCTATACACTGCCACCGACACTTGTTAGTCATAACACCGTCCTTCACTGCTTCCCCGTACCAACATAAAGAACTTGCTTGAAGGATTTTCGGTATCAGACCATTACAATTTCTCGTGCCTGTATCATCATTATGTTCCCGAATACAATGACAATACGAACATTAATGTAAAGTTTACTAATAAAATTTCATAACAAATGCAGAACCAGCTAATTATAATTTACACAAAAAAATAACACTGCATCCTATGACATGAATATGTCAATCACGAATGGAAATTACACTACAATAATCACAACAATGACAACTGAGGCGGTGAAAAGTACAACTAAGAAAATCCCAAGGATGGGAGAATTTTGCGACAGTCTCTTATCCTTGGAGAAATCCGACAGTCACAACAAATGCCGCTTCTAAGTAAAGCAACATGTTCAGTAATTTCGAATTTTCCAAAAGTTACAATATTACTAAATACAATCCCCAATATTTATCCAACTTAACATGTACATGAATTTCATTAACTGGAATATTACTATAACCACATAAATACAAACTATTATGATGGTGATCATAATATAGGTATATTAGAGTTCGCCTGCGAGAGTAGAAGCATGGACATGTTACAGCCCTTCGAAATACCATAGAAATCAAACATATGTAACTATAGAGTACATGACCGGTCGCTTCCACCCACAATAAGAGGTCATGAAGCGAGGAAGTGGTTACTGACGAGTCACAAGGTAGAAGTGTGTAAAAACCAAAGACCGAGTCCTTAGCTCAGAGGGATGGCTAGGTCTTGTTGCCAGTGAATATAAATAAAAACCTGAGCGAAAGTAGAACTTGGACATCTACCCATGAACCTCGAGCAACACAAGATTTATCAATTTGGTCACAAAAATGATGACATGGTAAGGGTTGCAAAGATAATACGGCAAGATGTTTGGGAGTATATACCTTATAAACTACCACTTGTTGTACCCTCAGGGTAACAGAGAAAGAATTGGATGCCCATGGAAGTGTACATGACCTAACGATCATCTGTTGTGGCATACAGTTTAGAGACATTACAGCGGATATTAACAATATCACACGAAAATCTTTCCTGAAGAATAAAGTAGTCAAGGACTAGCTACAACACAGGGAAGGTTAACCTGAAGGGTACGATAATATATCAAAAATTTGTGGCAGTAGAAACTCATTTTTGTACAATTCAATTTATGAAAACGGATAAACCCCGCTAAGTACCACGACACCTATTTTTACAAACAATTGCACTCTTCTCATCTTTACCAAGAAGTTGACCACTGTCCTCTTTGTCTGCTTCCAACTCTTCTTAGAAACATTAGCTGAGCAACGGTTGATGAACGCATTAGGTAGGTGCTGCCAGAAAGGTTGCTAGTGTGCCATTCTTTAGCAATAGTTACCAATAATCAGCAAAGTTTTGGTGTTTATTTATTTAAAGGAAATTAGTGTGTTTTTTAATATCTACTTTTCTTTTTATCTGAACATTGGCACCTTTATCCTTTATTTTGTTTGTTTATTCCCATTCGCAATTTCCTGTAGATATTGGCATAATATTACATTTATATGACTTTGAGCTGGGTTAGCATTCATCCTCTTCACTAACAAGCTAGTGAAAGGATCGACTTTAACCAGCGAGTAACTGAAATTTTCACTGCGATCCCCGTAGAGTTGTTTCAGTGTTCGCGATTTTTCAAGACTTTACTTAGTCATTGACGACACCTGCAGTACACATTGTTCGACAGCTGAAGACCACCATCGCGGTCTGCAATGGCAGACAGGGGTTCATCCCCTATCCCTACCTCCTCCCCTCGAACAAGAGTGGAGAAGGGAAGGATAAAAAACCTAGAGGCCTGACTTTGAGGAGCCATGCTAAGCGCCCTCAACCCCCTGTAACAGAACCAGTCCCTGTAACTTCGAGGGACCACCCAGTGCAGACCCCGGACCACCTACCAGCTACCCAAGAAGTAGCAGAGACTGAGAGTATCCCCTCTCAAGACCCACCTTCACAAACAGCAGCAACTGGAGACTCCAAGTTTAGGCTTACTCCAGGACCCAGCATAACATCCTATGCTGCCATAGTTGCCATGGAAGCCAGAAATCCTCGTCTTAACATGACCATACGTCCCAATCGCAGGGGACAACTGGTCATTACAGCAAAAGATGAGCAGACGAAGACTTACTTAGAGCAACAGGAAAATGTCCTTAAACTGGACATCAACGAGAGACTTACCACCATCATCGTTGTCTACGACCTCGACCTTCCACTTGAACCAGTGCTCCAACATCCTTCTATCATCACTGTCAAGAGATGTGAGGGAAAGGCCGGAGGCAGATCCCACAAATTGGAGGCAGTCCACAAGGGAGCTCGCCCTCCTCACCTATCCTTCGGCCTTTGGGGCACCTTCCGCACCAAAGAGTACTTCAAGGAGCCACTTAGATGCTTCTGGTGTCAAAAGTTTGGACGCCATAATTCCGCTGCACAGGTCCGGAGATCTGTGGGGTCTGCAGCAGCAGACAGCACCCCACCGCCTACTGTATTGCCAGGCACAAAGCAGGGCATAAAACCATCGCCCGCTGCCCTAACTGTGGAGGATCCCATCATGCTTGACATGATAGATGCCCCCATAGACTTCAAAGAATAGCAGACCGCCAAGGAGCTGACTGCCACTACAACCTCCATCCACGTCAACAGCGTCGAACGCAGCCACCTTCAACTAAACAAAACCCTACACCTTCCAACCACACCTCCCAACAAAATCCTAACCCTTCCAGACATGCCATTCCTGAACCTTCCTCTCCACCAACTCCCCCTCCAGCACCTAAACCACAACGACCACCTAAACCTCCTTCCAAAGAAAAAAGATCCCCAACCCATACTCCCCGCACTCCCTCACCTTTAAAAATTAACTCTCCAACCAATTCTCCTAACGTCACCCAGCCAAAACAACCAGAACCCAACCAATCCTCCTCTGCACCTACCACTCACACACCTAACATTTCCCACTCCCTAAAGGAATTTCCTAACCTACCTTCCACCGCCACAAGCAAATCTAGCGCCTCACGCCCCTCCAAACAACCTTTCAACAGAGACATCAGTGAGTACGACCTCTCTGCATGTCCCATGGGTGCTCTGCTGGCAGCCATCAGCAACATCCTCCGAAACTTCTTGTGATCCCGGAAAATCAAATTCACACAGGAGTCATTGGATGACTTCGTGTTCGACAACGCCGCCCAGGAACTAGAAGCTCATTTCCCTTCATAGTTCCCAATGCAAATGGACCTCATACAACCACTTGCAACAACCAAAACACGCAGGTAAAAGTGCTCCAATGGAATATTTGTGGACTTCGAAACAAGTTTGCATTTCTTCAATCTCATACTCCATTGCAAAACCCTGACATTATCATACTGCAAGAAACTCTGCTTAATGAGAACATACCATTCTCGTTCTCAGGATACAAAGTATACACAACGTATCAATCACCAACGACAAGAGGACTGACTACCCTCATTAAAAGCAGCATCCCCTCCAAACTACTACCAAGCATAGACTGTGGGACCGAGGCAGAGACGCTAAATATCCAGATATCTCTCCTAACCACAATGCTAACAGTCCACAACATATATAAATCCCCAGCAAAAAATATCGATGCCGAGGCACTCTTTGCAGAAGCCTCCAACGAATACTCAATTATTGCAGGTGACTTTAATGCTCATCATCAGTTCCTGAACTCTATATCAGAAAAAAAAATCAAACTGGCAGACACTTGCATGCCCTACTGCAAGAATATCCTGATGCTGCACTGCTCAACAACGTTACAGAAGCCACCCATCTAAAAGGAGGTCGTCTAGATCTTACCTACTTATCCAGTGCCATACAAAGAGGAGCTAAATGGCAACTACATCCTGTACTAACCAGCGATCACTTTGCCATAGAATTAACACTCGAATTGCAAAAATACCCACCTCCTCCTCCACCCCCAAAAAGGTGGAACCCGGAGTTTGCTGACTGTGAAAAATTCAAAACAGCCATGACAGAGTGGGCTTCGGAATATATCAAACACCCGCATAATGATATCTCCACCCTATCTACCAACTTCAGCAAACAACTGGAGGTAGCAGCCAGTGTATCCATGCCACAAAAAAGTACTCTGAGAAGAAACATGTTGATGCCTGGTACTATAACAGCCGCATCAAAGAAATGAATGCTAGAATAAACAGGACCAGGAAACTTCTCAGGAGACACAGAACAGATGAACTACATAATCTACTTGTAGAAATCATCAAGCATTCTGTACAAGTATCACTGGAAGTAAAACTAGACAAATGGTACTCATGGTGCAACGATGTCAACTTCAGCACATCCCTAGTCAATATATGGGGCTGGTTCAACCAAGTCTCTGGGAAATATGATACACCCAGAGTTACACACCCAGACCCATTAGCTGAAGCCAAAAGGATTGCTAACAACTTTGCGGACAGAGCAAAAAGCATCAATCTACCTCTGCCAACCATCAACAGGCAGAGAACTCTGCTCCCAATCAGGAACAACATCATAGAAGCCGCCTGCAACATGGTAGATGACACTGATCACCCCTATACCATGGAAGAACTAAATACGGCCCTATCAAAAGGCAGGAAGGACACTGCCCCTGGAGCCGATCTTATCACATATAGCATGCTGAGGAACATGGGAAACCATGCCAAATTAGTCTACCTGCATTTGATAAATAGGACACATACGGAAAGACTACGTCCAACCACATGGAACCAGCAGGACACCAAACCTATTCCAAAACCTAAGGAGCCAAATACCTACAGACCTATAGCTTTGATAAGCTGCATAGAGAAAGTAGCTGAGAGAATGGTACTCAATAGACTGCAGTGGAAAATAGGCCAAGTACATCATCGCCCATATGCCTACAGAAATGGCATAGGCACTCAAGAATGCATCACAGATGTCCTCTCAACAATCAACGACAAAAAAGCTTTTGTCATATTCCTTGATCTCGAGAAAGCCTTTGAGCTAGCTAGCTCACCAGCTATACTTTTTACACTTGTGAAAAAAGAGTGAAAGGACAGCTACTGGCCTGGACTCGAAACTACACACAAAATCGAGAGGCCAGAGTCACTTTCCAAGGAAAAACCACTGAGTTCATCCCCCTAGAAAACAAAACACCACAAGGAGGCATACTCAGCCCCTACCTGTTCAATCTACTGTTGGAGAACTTAGCCACTCTAAAACTCCCAAAAGGAGTGGAGATATTCATATATGCAGATGACATATCCATAGTATGCCCAAACAAAGCTTATGCCAGAAATATCACTCAAAAAGCTCTGGACATGATCCAAGCCAAATGCAATGATCTTGGTCTGAAGATCAATACCAACAAAACCAAAGCAATGGCTATAAAACGCTCGCAAAACCCTCAAAGTTTCACACTGAGAGGTGAGGACATCGAATGGGTGAGTCAATTCATATACCTCGGGGTAATCATTAGCAAAACCCTGTCAGCAGCTAATGAAGTAACCTACCTCAGAGAGAAGACAAAAATCCGTCTATCAGCCATGAAATGAATGACCTCCCTTAGACAAGGAGTATCTAATAACCCCCTGGGGCTGTTTTACCTACAAGCAATTCGATCCCACATTGATTATGCAGCACCCACGCTTACTGCATTGACTGACACTCAAAAAGCATCATTAGAAGTACTCCAAAACAATGCCAGGAGACTCATCAGTGGCTCTCCAATGTGGACAAGACTCTGCCTACTCAGAGCAGAAACTAACCTAATCTCCCTGTCAGCCAGAATTGACATAAGGAATAGCAGCATTATATTCAAGTCAATCATCGCAGACAGAAAAAGCCCATTCAATGACAAAATAAAAAGGCTTCTACCTCTTGCTGAAGAACTAGATCCGGACAGCTCCCATGCAAAGAAACTACTGGATACACTCAGAAGAATGCAGATGCAAAACGAGGTTCACAAAATTAAGGGACAACAAATGTTTGAGGGCTACAGCCCTCCTGCTCCCTAGGCATGTGATCCCATCAAATACAACTTCACTATCCTACCAGCAGCAAGCAAGGCTCTTTGCACGCAAGAGCAACTCAATGCAGCTGCAAGAAATGCAATCAGGAACACTCCTGCACCTCATACCTACTACACAGATGGATCAGTTGACCGTGCAATCCCTGCAGCCACGGCTGCAGTTATCTCTACATCAGGATATAAAGCAAATTGGAGACTTTCCAACCATGCCTCCACATTGCAAACTGAACTAGTGGCCATTGCAAAAGCCCTAGAACACTCTGCCAATCAACAAAACGGTAACACAACGATCCATACAGATTCCAGAGGAGCCACAATGGCCCTCAGCAACAAGGAACCCACAGAGAATGTGCACCTTATCACTGCAATTAAATTCTTAGCCCTGCTCCACCAAAGAAGCAACAGGCAAGTCACCTTGAACTGGATACCAAGTCATACAGGAATCTCTGGCAACGATGAGGCCGACCACCTAGCTAAATCAGCCTTAATGTGCCAAACTATCAGCATTACTCTGCAACAGTCATTAAAAACCATTCAAAATAAAATGGCTACTACTGCAACATTCAAAAGACTAGTGAAGTTAAAAGAGCCTTCCTTGATAGCTACAAACATATTACCACACCCAATTGCAAGACAAACAGCTCGCCAGGACGCAGTAATTATTTACAGACTGCGACTGGGACATCTATGCAACTGGCAGATCATCTTAGATAACGGCCAAGACCCTGCAGCACAGCACAGACCAATCAGACCATGCAAGTACTATAACCAGGACACAGAAGAACCTTTACAGCACTATCTACAGCAATGTCAGGAAACAAGCATACTTCGGCAGGATCTTAATCCCAATACTCCTCCAACAGCAACAGAAATTGTCAAACACATTATTGACAATCACAATACCCTCTCAGCATTTCTCCGGAGTTACCCTCCACCGAGATAACGTTGCAACAAAGTAAACGCAAAATCAAAGCGGCAATTAAAAGAGAAACCTTATCCTCTCGACAATTCTGTGCTGGAGGCTGGGGGATTGCTGGTGGCTGCGGCCTTATCCTCCTATCCTCTGGACTGGCAGCCCGTTGTCGCACAAGCGGCCTGTGTTGCCTGGCTGGGGGCGTGACCGGAGTCGTTAGCGGTACTTTTTGACCTCCAGCACATCTTCCCCTCCTCTCTGCTGGCAGCCAGTTGTCGCACAGCGGCCTGTATTGTCTGTCGGGGGTGTGGCAGGGATCGGGGGGGGGGGTCTCTTTGACCTCCAACACATTCTTCTTTCTTCAGATGGCAACCCGTTGTCGCACCGCGGCCTGTGATGCCATCTACAACTTCATCCCCCTTTGAAAATATCTCAAAAATAATCCTTATTTTTACGATTTTTTTTTTATTATCTCTCCCTTTTTTTATCATTCACAGGCACAGGAATTTTATATTCCACCTTATCTCTACCACTAAAACTGCTATAACTCCTCCTTTTCAGCTCTCTCCTACTCAGCTGAAATCTCACACTATCCCTCTATCTCACACTTGAGCTTAAACCACTATGAAGTTTTTTACTTCACCTATATCAATTTCTCTGACTACAAACTTTTAACTCCTTCCCGAGCTCTCCTACTTATCGGGACTTGCTACTATAACTCTTTCTCTCTAACTCAGACTGGAGCCAGTGGGGTCATAGGACGATATTCCACAGTCAATCACTCCTTTTCAAACATCCCATCACCGCCCAAACCCTATCCCAATATCCTAAAATAAATGTTGAAGAATATCCCCTACCCAACTACTTATCCCAATATATCCTATCCAAACACCTACGGGCTGCAAGATTGCAAAAGCCCGTGTCTGGCCAAAAGGGTCAGGCAATCTCTACAAACAACAACAGGGTTAGCATAAGGCGCCATGAGCTTTTGGCTTTCATTTTATTTATATTCAAAATCAACATATGTTTTTTTTTCTATTTGTTAGTAAAAAAAGGTAATATATCAAAAAGGCTTAGTTGCTTACACACTAATATCAAAGCGTTATTTATCAATGACCTTATGGTTTAGCTTTGCTTTGTATTTTAGATTCTTTCTTCGATACGTTTTGTTGTTGGCAGATTTACCTAATCGATTATCTCTCATTAAATACAGTAAGAATTACTCAACAGATGAATAAGTTTTACGAATTCCATTGTATGAATATTATTTTCCATGTTTCATTCGTGCAATTAAAGTCAAAGATAGATCATTTGTAGTTTTTCATATAACCTTCGATAAAAGGTCAATATTCCTGCAAAATATTTAGTCATGCAAAAGATATTGATAGAGCTCCAATATATTTGCACAATGCTTGGTTTTGCACATAACTTTGATGGAAAGTCAATATATTTGCAAAATACTTCAATAAAACATTTGATCATATAGGTTTAGAAAACACGCCAAAATAATGCTAAAGGAAAAATT
>NC_090736.1:86828989-86913989 GCF_036898095.1 Palaemon carinicauda
ATACAAAAGTTCTCGCAATTGACTTTGATCTTACAATACCTTGGTGATCAGCATGTATTTCAGACAAAACCTTATTTCTCAGTGAATTAGGAATAACTACCCTGGAACCTCTCATCACTATTCCTTGTGTCACACTCAGTTCATACCATATATCCTTATACGGTTTACAATTTTCCTCCTTTCCACATAAGTCCCTACCTGTCATTAAACTCTCCAAAACCTTACTAAGTACTGGGTCTTGCTTGGTACTGTGTGCTACATCTTTTGCAGTTATTGGTACATTACATACTGAAATTAATAAAACACTGTCATCATACTCTTCTGGAGCTTTGTCTACGGGTAATCTGGATAAAGCATCTGCATTACCCATATTTGATGTTGGACGGTATTCTATATCATAGTGGTACGCTGCTAACGTAACTGCCCAACGTTGTAGTCTTGCAGCTACCAACGTAGGTAAACTTGCTTTTGGACCCAATATTGCTAATAAAGGTTTATGATCTGTAACAAGTGTAAACTTTTTCCTACCATAAAGATACATATGGAATTTTTTAACTCCATAAACTAATGCTAAACCTTCCTTTTCTATTTGAGAGTAATTCCTTTCTGCCTTGTTCAATACTCTAGAAGTGAATGCAATTGGTTTTTCTGTTCCATCTGGCATTACATGAGATAATACTGCACCTAGACCTATGTTTGATGCATCACAAACTAATTTAACTGGTAAATCCATTCGATAATGTACTAAGAATGTAGGTGATGTTATTTCCTGCTTGATTCTTTCAAAAGATTCCTGACACTCTTTTGTCCACTTCCATTCTACACCCTTATTCAACAGATTATACAATGGATGTGCAATTGTAGACAAATTCTGAATGAAATTCCCATAAAATGTTACTAAACCTAGAAATGATTGTAATTCCTTAACATTTTCTGGCACTTTTGTTGATTGTACAGCTTTAATCTTCTCTTTAGTTTTGTGAATACCCTTGCCATTTATTACAAAACCTAAGTATTCCACTGAATCAACTTCTAAAATACATTTGTTCTTATTTACTCTAATATTATGTTCCTTCAATTTCTTCAGAACTGTTCGCAATCTTTCTCTATGTTCTCTTGTGTCTTTACCCGCAATTAAAATATCATCTATAAAAATGAATACTCCTTGCATTCCTGAAAAAATCTTATCCATAGTTTGTTGCCATATAGCTGGACTACTTGCAACTCCATAAGGTAATCTCTTTGGCCTAAACAAACCTAAGGATGTATTTACTGTACATAATTCTTGTGAAGTTTCATCCATGGGAAGCTGTTGAAATGCTTGTCTTAAATCTAATTTAGAAAAAACACTGCATCCTGATATAGTTGCAAACATGTCTTTCGGATTTGGTAAGGGATGTTGAGCTACTTGCAGTTGTGAATTTAACGTTACTTTGTAATCTCCACACAACCTAACCTGTCCACTTTCCTTCACAATAGGAACTAATGGTGTAGCCCAATCTGAATATGTGACCTTTTCCCAAGAACCTTCACTTTCTAATCTCTTGATTTCTGTTTCAACTGCACTTTTCAATGCATATGGTACTGGTCTCGGAGCAAAAAATCTAGGAGAACTGTCAGGTTTCAAAACTAAAATTGCCTTTGCGTTCTTTACTGTACCTATTTTATCTTCAAATATGTCTTGAAACTCTGATAGGATATCATTCATAGACATTTCATTTTTGTTTCCATCTTGTCTACCTGCAACTTTCAAAATACTAGGCCAATCTAACTTCAAATACTGTAGCCAATCTAAACCTAGCAAAGTTTGTCCATTACCTTTTACTACTGTTAATGGCATTCTCTCTAATTTCTGTTCTTTGTACTGTACTTCTACGTTCGAAACACCTATTACCTGAATATCAAAACCATTATAACTTTTCAAAACTCTATTTGTACCTTCTAATAACAAATTAGGAATGCTTTTAGCCATTTTCTCAGACATAATTGATACATCGGCTGCTGTGTAAACTTGCATCAAAATTGGTTTACCATTTATGATTACTTCTACCATGATATGTTTCTTTGCACCTTTATTGACTGAATTTATGTGAAACGCAAAATCGGTTTCTGAACTAACCTGATTATCATGAACATTTTCCTCATTATTCTCTTGACCCATAGTATCAACTGTAGCATTTATTTTCTTTGCGTACTGTTTAGGAAATCTACAAGCAGTTGCAAAATGACCTAGCTTTCTGCAATTCTGGCATGTCTGTCCAGTAGCAGGGCATTTCTTTGCTTCGTATGCAAGATGATCAGTTTTACCACACCTAAAACACTTGGGTTTTTCCTGTTGTTTCTGTGTATAAGCCTGATTCTGATATTTATGAACATTAGTGTTAGGCACTTTTCTATGACTAGGCTTTGTCATATTCCTTCTCTGATTCTCATTGGTTTTCCACTTAGAACCTACTGTATTAATTTTAGAATTTTCCATTCTATTGCTTGTAGAACTACCTATTATGTGACTTTGCCTATTTGATGTTTCTAAAGCTCTGCCTGTTACCAATACCTTTTTTAATGTTAAATCTTTATCTTGCAATAATTTCTTTCTTAGCTCTTCTGATGTGCAATGTGCAATTACTTGATCTATGATAACATTCTCTAACTCTAGAAATTCACATGAAACAGCTAAATTCTTTAGTCTAGTCACAAATGCATCTAAACTTTCATTTTCTTTCTGATAAGCTTGCGCTGAAAACTGGTATCTTTCAAAAAATTTATTGACTTGAGGAGCAAAATATGTGGTAAGAGCCTTAATTGCAGCTTCACTTGTGTCATCTGTAGGCTGCAAAGTCTTAAACACTTCCCGAACTTCCCTACCTGCTGTATGAAGTAATAATGCCTTCTTTTGTGCATCCTTCATGTTCCCTAATGCTTCTAAATAAATCTTAAATTCCTCACACCACTGTTGCCATCGTGTTGCAACAGAATTAGGCTCAGCAGTGACGCTGAAACCTGGTGGCGGTTCGATATTAAAAGGCATTTTGTTTGCTTACCTTGTGGTAGGTTAAGTTGCAGTCACAAGTATACTTCCTACCTACCCAACTTAAAATTTCACCCTTTTGTGTATTTGATGAAATTCCTATTCTGCTGCTAGTAAAATCTTCATTGGGCGATTTTACTCTTGATTTCCAATGTAAGAAGACCTTCTCTTGTGCTGGCCGTCTTTGTACAAAGGCTCCAATGCTTCTCCCTGCTTGCTTCTCCCTGCTTGTCCGTCGTCCTCAAACGTCGGTCGCCAAAATATGATGTTTGTATGATTAGGTAGGAAGTTCTATTAACCATGATAATTACCTGGAACAGAGATGTATAATCATTAGTAATTATTTCTCAGCTCATCCCATCCTCGTCGCCAAAATATGATGTTTGTATGATTAGGTAGGAAGTTCTATTAACCATAATAATTACCTGGAACAGAGATGTATAATCATTAGTAATTATTTCTCAGCTGATCCCATCTTCGTTGATATCTGCTTGATGGATAATAATACGTTGGTATTAATAAAATACGTCTTTAATGTATAAAAGACTACATTATGAACTTCACTTTGTGACAGCTGACTCTCAAGTGTATATGGAGCGTCTTACACAAATCTCACAAACCAAAACATTGCTAAACAAAAGAGCATCGCTCTGAAAAGACTTAAATCCTACTCCAGCATAAATCATAAAGAATCACATCTTATCTGAGGTAACCAACAAATGTTTGAATCCTAATACCAAAACAAATCATTACTCTTATGATCAAAGCATAACATGTCTTATTCATGCAATATGATGCAATGTTGCACAATACCTGAAACACTTGAAATAACATAGTACATTGTTACAATAATACATAACACACACACATATATATATATATATATATATATATATATATATATATATATATATATATATATAAATTATTTAAGAGTATCCGGTATATATACAGATATATGTAATTACCTATATATTTTTATTTACATACATATATGTATGTAATTTGTCAACCGATATTCCATTTGTTTAAATATGCTAATGAAATGTAGTCCGAACTTCTGTTTGCATTAATATATGAAAATATAATATAAATTCTAACAAATAAGCACCTATATTTCAGTAATAAAAAGATACTCTTTTTGATAAAATATATATTAATTCATATCAAAATTCATCCATTCATATTAAGACAACATTTCTAACTTCTATAGAGAAATTGCTCGCTTTTTATAGTTGTAAATTGAGTGCGGATTATTATTAAATTCTGAACAAAAGTTAGCTCGAAATCTTCCAATAAGTAAAATAAATCATTGGATGGAGAGTGTTGACCGGTTAATCTTTGATGAGGTTGACATGTCTTCAAATTGTCTTGATTTATCTTTAAATAAATCTACAATTTACTTGAAAACTAAACAAGAAATTTATTCTTAATTTGGAATTTCTTCTAAATTTATTACCAGACATCGACGTTCACCTATTTTAAAATGTTAACAATTGGAAACCAGGACCGAATTCATGACGAAAATATTTCATTAAAATAATTCATGTAGGTTCCGTAACAGTAATTATTGTCAGGGAATAATCCTCATGAAACTTCAAATATCTTTAACAAGGCTTAAGTAATTGGGGTGTTTTCTAATTTGTTCTGTCTTTTCACATCATAATATATTGTTGATTGACTATCTTATAGAGACAAATATAAAAATGAAGCTTCATTAACACTTTCAATGATTTCTATATATTTTTTTTTACATATACATGAACTATCTTAGAATATATTTTGTACAATCTAAACAGGTTACGTAATTATTTAGTTACAATCTGTGATCAAAGTTGTTGGTATTTGAAACTCTCTCTCTCTCTCTCTCTCTCTCTCTCTCTCTCTCTCTCTCTCTCTCTCTCTCTCTCTCTCTCTCTCCGTAAATGGTATGGAAACAATACTTATGCGTTGATAACGGAATCCAATTGTTAATCTTAGATTTAACAATTTCCTGCCTACATACATAAATGTACATCGAAGAATGATCCGTATATCTTTATTTACAATGAATGAGTCAACGTACATAATATTTTGATGTTAATGATTTCCACTGACTAATTTTCTTGGTCGAATCAAATCATGAAGACATTGTACTTGCAGGATGTAATTCTTAAAGAACATTATCAGTTACTGAAAGAAAATGTTCTTGTACGTAGAAAAGGTGAGTAAATTGGGATATGCTTTTACTTTTAACTAATATAAACGTAAATGATTCTTTAAGCAATAATATCTATTCAAAATGCAATGATAGACCTTATGAAATAGATATATGAACATTAAATAGAGTTTACCGTAAAAGAGGAAGTTCTTTTAGTAATAAAACAATAATCATAAAAATACATTACTTTTTATCCCCATTTCTTTTTCTGTGAGCGAAAGCATTATCAAAAATCCTTAAAAATGTCGAAATAATACCAAATTTCTGTGAGGTTTCATTACAAGTTTTTATCACTTCATAAGCAGAAAATTGACAAACATTACCGCATGATAATTGCATTTTGTTGTGCTACGTATTATTATTATTATTATTATTATTATTATTATTATTATTATTATTATTATTATTATTATTATTATTATTATTATTATTATTATTATTATTATTATTGGTGGTGGTAATAGAAATCGACGCTATAATTTTTGTTGATGCTGAAATAAAAAAGAGAATCAATGAGAGAGAGAGAGAGAGAGAGAGAGAGAGAGAGAGAGAGAGGAGAGAGAGAGAGAGAGAGAGAGAGATATTAAGGATTAATTAAACTCTCAAAAGCTTAATAGCTACATTTTGATTAATAACAGGGCAATTAATATGAAATCCTATTTCATTTACATCTGAAGAAATAATAATAAACAGTAACCAACGCTAATTCTCATGACGTATTTGGGAGGCTTTTTCTTACAGACTAGGCTTTTGTCGAGTGAAGTTTCACTTTCATTTATCTCCCACGAAGGGATGAAAAGGTTCATTGTGATTAAAAGGCTATTTTTCATGAGATTTGGGACTGAAGGTGTCCGTGCAAGCAATCTTTCTTTAACAAACGGAAAACCCAAGTCATATTTATACCTGTTTGCTGATGACGTCCAGTGAATCACTGTAGTCTCCTTGACCGGAATCACATTGAATAAAAGTCAAAAAGTCATTGTGTCTGTGACGAAATCCATAAAGATGTTGTCCATCATTACTAAAGTTCTTGGATCGAGATATACAATTGTTTTCATTCTGTGATATTGAGTTTTGTGTTCTCAATTCTTCACATTATGGATCAACAAAGGTGTTTTTAGGCCACTATTAGTTGCACAGAAGTAGAAAATTTTTTCATGACGAAGTTTATGATGTTATTTTTTCGAAGTCGCTTCCAAAGTTTCTTTTTCTTTATAGTTCCAAATGCCGTTGATACGAAATAAGAAACGTTTTAGAAATTAAAAGTAATCATTCCAAAAGGAATACGATTTGGCAGAATTAATCTATTTGAATAGGAGACAATAAAAACTCATTTTCATCAGGAAACGAAATGATCATACAACACGAAGTTCACTTATCCCCAAAGTCAAAATGAGTCTTGGAAAGCTTTGACTTCTTTACAAATATGATGGGGAATAACACGTTGAAAATTCCTCTTATCTCGTTGAATGAACACTATATTATTTTCCATTCCGTCTAAGTTAAACTACATTTGCAAAATTCACTTTGTTTAAGGGAATAATCCATAGTTTTCAATCATAGATTAGCTAAAACTAAAAAGGTATTTTTTTTTCTTTTCGAAAATCATAATACACAAAACCAAATAACGCACCGTTGACAACCTCAGTTATTTTTAAAGTTTAAAAGGTCGATCGTGAATGGCAGAGGCAAGGGAGAGTGACAATGTCCTAGCAACCAGGATAATGTCCTAGAGACTGACTATATATAAATATGGTCAACATCCAAGCACCTACAAATCCAAGAAAGGACCAGGGAGTGGGGGTGCCTAGGCAATGACGTCTGCTGACTCAGTAGGTAGATCTATATGCTCCTCAAAATCCTCCATCCTCAGCTCACAAGGATGGACGAGGTTATAGACATTACAAGGAACTATCAAGCTTGAACGGGCTTTGAACACCAAATCCAACAGATCAACAAGCATGGACGTTTCCATTAGGCCACCACATCCCTGTTCACAGGACTTTAATTCACACTGCTCCAAAAACTTCAAGTTTTGAAGGGAAAATATTTGACATATCAAAGTTCTCCTTTCTGAGATTGAGTTCAAACTGAGAAGTGAGGTTATTGTGTATCTACAACATTACGAAGGAGGATCAAATTTTATTTTATGTGAAAAATCATATTAGGCTGTCTTCTAAATTCTGATTTACTTATGCTGGAGATGATAAAAATCCATCCTCGCCATAGTAATCTGATATTAGTTAATGTTGTTTAATACTTATAAACAACTTTTCACATTCACCAAAACCCATAATTCTTAAATAATCTGAATGACTCTTAACTTCCACACCATTCTAGGATTAAATACATAAAGGATTAAATAAATATAGATAACTTTTCTCATAGACCAATACCCATAAATCTTCAATAAGCTCAATGACTTATAATTATCTATCATTCAATATCTACAGGAAGCATTAATTCCAAATAAAAAAACAAATAAAGTGAGGGAGTTTGAGGTTATACTTAGGATCCCATTTACTTCCAAAATCAAGTAAATAGTTTCCAAAACTATCCAGCTTCCATCTCGAGAAACCTTCTCAGTCTGGTAAGCTCTTGCTTCAGGGACCTGATTTCAAAGGTATTTCCTCGGCAAATTATCTTTCAAAAAGGTTGTGTTCTCGCGTTATCTATTCGGCAGATTCAGGAAAATCTTCACCTTATGAATTGTTTTGGGAACATTAGTACACAGGAAATGAAAACAAGGACCACTCAACCCCATCGCAAGGATATTTCAAATAAACGTTGCAATGACAAGGGGAAAATGATCCTATTAAAACAAAAAATCGTTGATGATCATTTGGATGTAAACTCTTTGAAGTGAGTTATGTTTCTATCGTCAGAAGTGTGGTTTTATTAAATAAAAGGCACAAGCCAGATATATCTATTCATATCAATATGTATTGAAGATAGTAAACCATGAAGAGTCATACCACAAAAATTCATCGTTTCAGTCTTTGTTTTGTTTTCTTTGATTCGTGTCGGCTGGAGAGGGATTTATATTCGTCTGAAGTTGCTCAGGACTGGTAAAATCCATTAATCATTTTGTTCTAATCAACTTAATTACACAACGTTACGTTACTGTTGATATCGAACGTGTGTATTTCCCTCTCAGTTTTCACAGTCTTAAAATCTTTACACAATCAAAAGTTTAATTAACACCATATTAATCTCGCTGTTCACAATCGGCTTCGAAGAATTTTAAAGTGACAACTCTGTATTGCGCAACTCACTATTGAACACTATCATTGATCGTCTGTAAATATGTTTGAATAATATTTCCTTCTCATTATTACGCGTTTCCACACAGCAATAATGCGCTCTCTCTCTCTCTCTCTCTCTCTCTCTCTCTCTCTCTCTCTCTCTCTCTCTCTCTCTCTCTCTCTCTCTCTCTCTCTCTCTCTATCATTACTTGTCGTATAATAATAAAATAATAATTTGCTGTTAGAGAGAAAATATATGGATATACCCTTCCAGTCGCAACGAGCTGTTTCCCTTTCATTTGCATATGGTAAAGGTTCGTAAGGTAACAATCCTAAAATACATAAATACATAATATATTCGACACAATATTTTTCAGACATGTAATATAAAATCATTATTATTATTATTATTATTATTATTATTATTATTATTATTATTATTATTATTATTATTATTATTATTATTATTATCATTATTATTAAATAAACTGCTTCTATTAGTTCCACTTGTAAAGCTGAAGTCACAATATTTCAGAATGTGTCTAACTATACTAACAGCATTTTTATTTCAGAAAAAGATCTTATGATAGCTATTTAAGTTTTATACTGACCTGTTTGTTTTTATGGTTTTATATATAATTTCTTTTTTATGATTAATTCATAATAAATGATATTGATGTCATTGACCTCTAATTTCAGAATGACAGGAACCCAAAAATCAATTTAATCAACGTAACATTATATATAAAGTATATATAACCTGAAAACAACTTTAAAGGATAGGGAGGGTGTGAGTCTAAATCATGTGGGAAAGGACAAGGGACGGACCAAAGGAATTTAGAAGGAGAGATTGTTTTGGGAATGTCCCAGTAATTGGGAGCAAAAGAGTCCTAACTTCTTTTATTTCTCTCTTGTCGCCTTCCTTCACAATCGTATTGTGGAACAAATACAAATGAAATGGAACTTTTATAAAGGCGGTTGCATGGCGTTAAATGCAGACATGATTTCGTTATAGTTCAAAAATTAAATTCTCTAATTACAATAATTTTTAGATTTGCTTATTCAACGGGTTCTTATCTGCTTCTGAATATAACATTCAATACTTTCTATCTGGTAAAAAATTTGCATTTTCCGAAATATTTCAGTATCACCAATAAAACAACATTCAATACTTTCTATCGGGTAAAAAACTAATATTTTTCAAAATATTTGCATATCAGCAATAAAACACGATTCAATAATATTTTCTACCGGGTATAAAAATAGCATTTCCCAAAATATTTCAGAATTACTAATAAAAAATTTCTTTCCTACCCTACTAATGTATTAACTATATGAACCCATCTGAACCTTCATTTGGTGTTAAGATTGACCCTTGACTTTGAGAAAATAATAACTGACTGCCATCAAAGGATAGAATATCACCTGACCGTCCCTGATAGTTTATCTGGCTTTCCTCTCATCAACATAACACAGAATTTGAGATCTAAGAGTTATATGAAAAACAGACTTTCCCTCGAACAATATCTTGTCACATTGCTCAGACTAGGCTTGTTTAAATACCTCACTTTTTATTTCATTTACAAAAAGATAACTTTAAGAATATTCATACTCGTAATTACTCTAAACTCTAAAGGATGGTCACTAAAATTATTAGGAGGAAAAAATAGCTAAATTTACTACTATTACTACTGCTACTACTACTACTAATACTACTACTACTATGGATGATAATGATGATAATGACGATACTAATAATAAATTAAGATCTTCCATAACTGCCTCACCCGAGAGGCGTCCAGATCATCATTAGCAGCTCAAATAGGCCAAGAAAACGTCACAAACTCTACGGGGACATGTTGCCTTATTTGCATTCATAACAAAACTCGCCCAATTGCAATATAATATTAAAGTCTTGTAACAATATTTACCTTAATTGAAATATAACAGCATTTATTGAAGAAAAAATATGGGGTAAATGGAAAATCTCTTCACGTAACACGCGGGTATAAAATTCGATGTACCATGCAAAAATGTTCATACTATTTGATTCCAGTTTTCTTTGATTATCAATAATTGAGAATTTGAAGTTCTAGTGTTGGTAAGAGGCTGTTATTGTGTTCCAAATCTAAAAGCTTATTTCACGAAGGTGTTGTAGTTTTTCCATATTACTAAATACCAACTTGGAAAAGAAATATAATAATAATAATAATAATAATAATAATAATAATAATAATAATAATAATAATAATAATAATAATAATAATAATAATAACAACAACAACAATAATAATAAGAGTAATAATAATGATAATAATAATAATAATATTACTAACGAACGGAGTAAACAAAGAAAGGAAGAAATAGGTACAAAAGAGTGAATCCTAGAAGTCGAACGCCAAGATTTGCATCTCTGAAACAAAGAGTCCTTTTCAGAAAGCTGTAACAGAAAGTTCTTCAGACGTTGGCACTGAAGCCCTGAGAGACATACAGTACACACAACACTCTTCTTTAGGACAGACTGGGGGAGATGTTTGAGAAAAACCATTGTTAATTAGATCCAATTTCTTTATGATTAGACTTAAAATAACTTGAATAAGTTATGCAAATCAATTTGTGTTATTTCATGATAATTGTTAGGCTGTAACATGTCAAGGGTAAAATATTAATAAAAAAAAGAATTCTCCATTATATAATAATGAACAAGTAAAGTACGTACCTACACACATACACACAAACACACACACACACACACACACATATATATAATATATATATATATATTTATACATACATATACATATATAAACATATAAATTCATATATATATATATTATATATATATCTATATGAATATATATATATATATAGATATATATATATATATATATATATAATCATATAGATATTTATATATATATATATATATATATGTATGTATATATATATATATATATACATACTCAACTCTCCTCTCTCCTCTCTCTCTCTCTCTCTCTGAATTGAATTTAAAAGGTGTCATGAATTACCTAAATTTTGTCCTTCAAATCACTGATATTTTCTCCTCCTCTCTCTCTCTCTCTCTCTCCTCCTCTCTCTCTCCTCTCTCTCCTCTTAATTGAATTTGAAAGGTGTCATGAATTACACAAATTTTACCTTCAAGTCACTGATATCCTCTCTCTCTCTCTCTCTCTCCTCTCTCTCCTCTCTCTCTATCAATTGAATTTGAAAGGTGTCATGAATTACACTAATTTTACCTTTCAAATCACTGATATCCTCTCTCTCTCTCTCTCTCTCTCTCCTCTCTCTCTCTCTCTCTCTCTCTCAATTGAATTTGAAAGGTGTCATGAATTACACAAACTTTACCTTCAAATCACTGAGACCCTCTCTCTCTCTCTCTCTCTCTCTCTCTCTCTCTCTCTCTCTCTCCTCTCTCAATTGAATTTGAAAGGTGCCATGAATTACACAAATTTTATTAACAAAAGGCTAATATTATCTCTCTCTCTCTCTCTCTCTCTCCTCTCTCCTCTCCTCTCTCTCAATGGAATTTTAAAAGGTGTCATGAATTACACAAGTTTCTACCTCAAAACCGTTGATATTCCACCCCCTCTCTCTCTCTCTCTCTCTCCTCTCTCTCTCTCTCTCTCTCTCTATTGGAATTTGAAAGGTGTTATGAAATACACAAATTTTATTAACAAAAGGCTAATATTCTCTCTCTCCTCTCTCTCTCGTCTCCTCTCCTCTCTCCTCTCTCTTCTCAATGGAATTTTAAAGGTGTCATGAATTACACAAATTTTTGCCTCCAAATCGTTGATATCCCCCCCCCTCTCTCTCTCTCTCTCTCTCTCTCTCTCTCTCTCTCTCTCTCTCTCTCTCAATGGAATTTTAAAGGTGTCATGAATTACACAAATTTTACCTCCAAATCGTTGATATCCTCTCTCTCTCTCTCTCTCTCTCTCTCCTCTCTCTCTCTCTCTTCTCTCATGGAATTTGATAGGTGTCATGAATTACACAAATTTTATTAACAAAAGGCTAATATTCTCTCTCTCTCTCTCCTCTCTCCTCTCTCCTCTCTCTCTCTCTCTCTCTCTCTCAAATGACGAAAACTGCCTCTGAGCTCACACAGGGCTCGTCCAGGTACTTGGACATCAAAAAACAAAACTTTCACTTCACCTATAAAACTGCAATGGAAAAAGTGAGTCCGTGTTCATGGGTGAACAAATCCACATAAATATTCAGCCGTCTTTTATAACAGGTCGCGTACATTAGTAAGGAATAAATAATGTTGCAAAAGTTTTGCTTTAATAAAAGTCGCCTCCCAAAAATGGATAATTTAACCTTACTGAAAAATGTTCCCTATTAATGATGGTGCATCGAGGAGGAGGCTGCCATCTGTTGAGAGTAATTGCTTCATTAAGGAAGGTAAAGCGAGCAAATTCTCGGTAAGTCGTATATTCCTAATGTATTGAAAAACGTATGATTTCGCAAGTTCTAAAAAAGTATACTGAATAACACAATTTTGTAAATGCAAGCATGAAAAAAAAAAAAAAAAAAAAAAAAAAGAAGGATAGTAACAGCGATAATACATTTACAAAACGATTCAATAAAAAACAAAAGAAGAAAGTTCGATACTCTGTTAAAAAAAATTCTTGCTAACCAAGGAATCGAGAAACACTAGTCACTAGTCATCCTTAAAAAGTTCCACCATCGCCTCAGTTTTGCGTTGGTGCAGAGTCTTGCCGATTCCCTGAAAAACAAGCAATGCAAAGATTATTAAAACATTTTCTTGCAATACAGCACTAACAATCTGTATATTATAGGTCATACTCTCAACAAGTATCTGGCTAATGTTTTTTAAAGTTATATTAACTATCCAACACAACAGTAATTCTCCCCTTTTTAGTATTTTATCAAATACATATTGGAATATTTTATCTCTCGACCCGCATTTTCTTTGCTCAATTTGAGCACTTTTTCACATAATTCTAGCTTACAATTTTAACATAAAATGAGCCTTGCTGTAGTCTAGAATCTGAAATACAGACACCCAACTCTCAATATCTCTTCTCATAGTTATCTGTTCTATTAAAACATAAACTCTGATAAGTTTTATCATCCTTAAAAATGTTGCGTATATTGTATATCAATAGATTTATAATATCAGGAAGAAAAGTAAAAATAATTACCTCTATACAATGTGATATTTTCATTACTTTACTTATTTTTACTTACTTTGAGTAGGGGAACCCCACTCTCTACAGGACCTCCACGGTCACTTTACCTTGTTCGTTCAGAGTATATGACGTTTCATATCGTGCATTACTCATTTACTGTTAAATCATCACTGTCAAAAGACTCATGAAATAAGAAAGTCTTCAGTATCCTCTTGAAATCCTAGATGTCTTCAATCATTCGAATGTTTCGTGGGAGCTTATTATAATAGACTCGGGGTCGCATATTTAAAGGCTCTGGAGCCTAGACATATATCTAGGTTCCAATAGTTTGAAGCCATCTGTAACTATTCTCGTATCGACACGATTTGTTGGCTGCGCAATATGTAGCAATACTCTTAAGTATTTTGGACGACCCGGTTCTGATAACTTGGTGGGATATTGTACATATTTTAAATTCAATTCTCGCTGTAATCGGCAGCCAGTGTAAATCAATTAGTATAGGGGTGATCCTTTCTCTAGGTGGGACACCTTTTATCAGTCTTGCTCCTCAGTTTATTATGTTTTGTAATTTCTATACTTTTCATAACTTCACATTAATTTTCATTTGTATTACAATACATAAAATATAACGTTTTAATGAGGATACTGCAGCGTCACATTAAATATTGTACCGGTTTTTTAAAGCTTATATTTCTTTCCGCAGCAGAAAACTATTTCTGGAACAAATTCAAATTCCATCGTAAAAACATTGAAGTTTACTCTGAACTACCTTTTCTAAAATGCTTTTAAGATATATCTTCTATCCAGGAGAGAGAGAGAGAGAGAGAGAGAGAGAGAGAGAGAGAGAGAGAGAGAGAAGAGAGTCGAGCTTGTAATTACGAATTCTTTTATACAAAAAATCTGACTTGGTTGAATGAAGCAATTCTAATAGTTACAATACCAAGGAAATTTCAATACGATATTCACTGAAACTTTAGAATTAGATGTGGGGAAAACAATTAAGAAAATTTTCTTACTTAGAGTTCAAACTTGCTATAAACAGTGTGAGAGGTTTTGACAAAATGTACAATAATCAATTTCTCATCTTGCGAAAGATATATTGCAATATTCAAAAATTTACGGGAATATTATATTGTACCTTTGGGCTTTTTACTGCCTTCTTACCTATACGTATATTGAATTATCTTAGAAAATAATTATTTACTCAAACGAAAAATATATAGAAACAATACCGCTACAGGTATGAATAAAATATGGTTTCGTTGGGATAAAGTAAAATATCCCTCATGGCTGCTTGGAGATTCCCTTATTCCTTCTTCTTATTCTTTCATCCCTTCTCCTATCTTACTTTCTTTCCTTCACCCAGGAAAGGCAAGGTGAAATTTTCTTTGTAATTCTGCCTCTTTGGAGAAATGCCCTAATGGCTAGAAGAGTGCAAGTTTGCATTTTTCCTTTTTTTTCTTATTATACAATTCGGGGTTTATGCATTGTCAAGTTTTTTTTACTACGACTGCGAGATATCTTTCCTTAAATGGTAGGGAAGCTTTTTATCCTGACATCAATACTTATTCAAGTTACTTGGTGGAAAAAGATGTTTAAGGTATTGAAAAAAAAAAAAACTGAATTGATATATACAGTACATAGACGAAAAAAGAAATAAAAATTAGCATGTTACCATTAAAGTTTGAGCAAGTACCCAATTAATGATCAAGACCTGTGTCACTAATTATACCATACTAATCATAGAAATGAAATGATTCAACTCACCGCTTAAGCATTGTCAATATAATGTATGGTTCTTACAGTTCTGTATAATTGAAACTGAAATTTACGTACTTTAGATTGTACTACAAAAAGATGGAATACTATATTTAAAAAATTTGATCGTATGACACAGAATTTACCGTAAAATAATTTTGTGAGTGTGTTTTTTGTAACCTCATTTTTTTTTTCTCATTAGTAGTCCCTGATAATTTTCTTACTTTAGTAATATAGTCTTTGACATTTCTCCCTCTTTAGTAGTCACTAACATTTTTCTATCCTTAGTAGTTCCTGCCATTTCTATCTCTCTTTAATAGTTACTGCATATTTTCTTTTTAGGAGTCTCTGACATTTTTTTTATAGTCCAGATAATTTTCACTATCAAGTCTTCGTAGACATTATTTTCCTTTTGATATTGCAAAAATATTTAGTTGCAATTTTCTCTTTTTAGTAATTCCATATAATTTTCTCTCTTTAGTAGCCCCTGACAATTTTCTCCTTTAAGTAGTCCCAGACAATTTTCGGTTTAGTAGTCCCTGCCATTTCATATCTTTAATAGTTACTCCTTATTTTTTTCTCTTTAGGACCTCTTGCTATTTTGATCTCATTTTCTCTCTGACATCCTTTGCAAAGGCTCAGTTTCTCCAACCCTAAGGCAATCCAATTTCGCTGCGACAGGTCAGCCTCCTTGGTGCTCTCCTCATTAAAGCACCGGTCTATTAAGTGGCATTTATCCCTGTTTTCTGCAAGCATCCATCTTAGTTCATAGCGAAGTAATTAGCTCCCCTGGAGTCTGTGATTGCCTTAACGGTTTGCGACTTTTTTAACGACAGGTTGTTGATATATAGGGGGTTTGTTAAAGGATATTGTGTGGAACTTTTGGGGAATTTTTTTTTTGTTCAGTGACCTTAGGTTTTATGACGCCAGAGCTTTTTTCGGCCAAAAATGGCCATTTTCAAAATGCATCTCCTCCTTTGATTTTTGGTTTTAAGGGATGAGATTTGAACCATGTATAAAACACATATGGACCTTCGATTTAAAGCCGGGGATTTTTTATTTTTCAATTATTTTTCAGGATATGAATTTTTTTTTTATGAAATTTTCCCGGAAAAATTACAGGAAAAAATTGGCCAAAAATCAGAAACTCAAAATATTAAAAATCCCCGGTTTTTTTTTAATCTATCATGTTTCCCCATATTATATATGAAATTACATTAAGATTGGTCCAATATTAAGGGAGGAGATACATTTTGAAGGTGAAAAACTTATGTTTTGAGAAACGGGCCTTCAAAGTTTTAGGTACATAAAAAAAAAGTAAAAGACTGTGTTACCATTAATTTTATGTTTTTTTTTTTTTTTTTTTTTGAGTATTAACTGTATTTCAAATCTTATTTTTAATGTCTATTGCTTTAATACAAAAGTATTATGAATTGAAATATTAATCAATTGATTATCTTTGTGCCTAAGACATATTATTATAAATTTTAGGTTCCTGGTCCCCCCTTGTCTGATCTTGTTATAAGGTATTACTCTAGGGTATCATAGTTGCCTACACTACTCATTGTTGCCAGGTTATTTAAAATCCTCCAGCTTCATATTCTTGATTTTTCTTGTGCATTTTCTTTCTTTCTGGGAATTTCTTCTTTCTTGAACTCAATCTTCTTCTTTTTCTATCTTGATGTTCTAGGCTTTGTTGAAGAGCAGAAGATATGCCAAATTCTTGGAAGAGTGTTGCCTTTCTGCATCCAAAATTATGGTCAAGCACAGTTGTTTGTGCTACAAACTTTACTCTATTTGCTCCAGCAAACTTAGTCTTGTGTGCTCTGTTCCAAATTTTTGAATGAAAACTTTCATTCGCGTTTTTATGTAAGACCGCGAACACAGCGTTCAAGCAATTCTTTCGAAGACAGTGCTTCATACACAGCCTTTATTTTCCTTACACTCTCAGCATCTAAATTGATAACTGTTGAAGATCTCTTGAACTCTATTTTCTCTCTTTCTTTACCCATTGCTATGCTGCGCTGAAAATAGCACCAAGAATCTTCCCCTTTTGGACAAAGTCCATGTCGTTGATCTGCTTTGGAACTGAATATATGGTTGAATGTTGCCATTATATCCTTCTTCATATCAATCCATGATTTACCAATATTACGGTGGATTGCCCTGCCGTAATAACTAGTCATTAGGCTAATGTTTGTATCAGACAATCTATTCTTTCCACTTAGAGCACTAAATTTTCTTCTTTTTCCAGTTCTTGTTTCTCTCTTCTTTTTCATCTTCTCTTAGTCTCTTCATTCTGTTAGTCATTCTTTTCTTTACATGGTTGATGCATTCTACTTTCGTCACTTTAAAATTTTCATACGGTCCATTTCCACCGTTCATTGCACAAACACTATTATAAGCGCTGGAATCTCCGTCTCCAACAAAGGTGGCGTAGCGGAATCCCAAATCTTGCGACCTTGAAAACGTCCTTATGGCGCCTTCTGTTTCCATCCCTCCTGATGTACCTTCATAGTTTATATTACAATCTTCATCATGAAGGGTTCTCCACACGTTGAAATCTTCTTCTGTTATTTTCTTTTCTTTTAGTTCAGTTGTTTTAGCGGCACATGCTTTGCAAACTTTGTTCATCACTTCAAAGTCTATCACATATCCTGTGCACACTTCTATTATCACTCCCATACCTACATTAGAAACATGGCCTCTTTTCATCCATGTCTCATCATAGGATACGTCAATATTAAGTATTCCATTTTCATCAGGCACAACTCCCATATATTTCTTGTAGTATGTTCTTATATTTTCAAATATTTTCTCTTGTTTCATCTGAAAATATGTATCCATTTTATCATAAAGATATCTAAGATGGCGTGAATACTTGTTATTTCCCATTGGTTTTATACCAAGCGTTCCTTGTAATCTCTTCAGTCCCGCGAATCCATAATCTTCCAACAAAGAATGATAGATTACTGACAAATTGGTTTTGTAAATTGGAGCCTTCCTTCCTTCTGTAGAAATCGGTGGGCATTTTGCAGGTTCTGAAATCATTTTCCCTCTGCATTTAGGACATATCTTTTTTATTAGTGTCTCAAATCCATCCCTTGCCAAATGGATCCTCGGAATTACTTTGCATCTACAATTCGGTATTTGTGATTCAAGTAATTTTTCAAGTCTTGCTTCACTTATTATTATCATTTTATTTTCACTATCGTTGATAATATCAGCCTCCGATCCACTGCATTCTTCTTCTAAAATATCTTTGCCCTTTAGCAGTGATGAACGAATAGAGAGACGATTAGGGGTGGATGTGGTTGGTCTCTGGCCAGCAGTGATCATAGCGTGCGCCATTTGCTGCACGGCCCCTCTCTCTCTCTCGTCGTCGCTTCATTCCCCTCTATGGCATTAGTTTCTTGAATTCTCTGTTCTACTTCTTCGATGGATATATCAAATTGGCGTTTCCGCATTCTAGAAGCATGAAGTGAACTCTTGGGCCTTTTAAGCATGGTGAAAACTAAAAACACCGCAGAAAAAAAAAAAAAAAGAGTTCAGTCAAGGCTAGCGAGCATGAAAAAATGCGACCTTATTATGTGAAGATTTATAGGCAACTGAGCCTCATGACTCATGATGGGTGTTTTGTCTTGTCTAGGTATAACCAGAGAGGTGCCAATTAGGATATTATTGACATTATATATTTCATTTCAAAGGAAGTTTTTGTAACATATATCACAAAAACTATACCAGACTAAATAATTTGCGCTACTGGTGTTTTCTGTGTATAAAGTTATTGTTACATTTCAGGCCATAACTAGAAAAGTAAGGCGAATTTTAGCATAATACTTCGTGCACACATTCTTGAATGCTCTACGAAGCCATAGAATTTTTTTCAGCAAATTGAATATGTTTCATATTTTTTCGGTTTTTTAGGCGGCCGATCCCCTTAATGGATGTATGAGACAGTAAGGGGTTGCTCAGCAGGACGATGTTATTATTATTATTTTTTTTTTTCAATTAACATAATAAGTTTTTTTTGGACAGGAGTAACTGTGGGAAAAATCTTGACCCATGGAAGTCTTGTCTGTATTTATTTATGATTTTGGTTAATATACAGATTTTAGTTTTATGTCCACAATAATCAGTTTATCAAGTTATCACTGAGGTTTTTAATCAACGCATGAACGAATCGTTATTATGCAGTCAAACCCGAGCAACTAGCCAGTAAAAAAAATCATAAATTATTTTGGTATTTATGCCTGTATGGTAAATAAGAGGCCTTTTTCAGGATATTGAAATTTAATTTGATATTGCGTTAGCTATTTATTATTAAGAATGCCGCCATAACTTTTTTCTACTAGCTGCGTTTGAAACTAGCAAATACTGGCTGTCGACTTGCAACAACTTGAACATTATATAAAAAAAATAATGAGCCTCTCAAACATTTATATCTTAAAATCAAAATTTTAATTGAACAGTAACAACAAAATACTAAAAGAAATGCCAGTCTTTCGGCAGAATTCATAGAAATCAGAGACAATGAAAGCTCACTTGGGTAACAATTTCCTAAACGCAGACCATAATCATTTACGTATAGTCACCTCCCAAGTCCTTTCCAACTAATCTAGAACTGAGGTAGACTAGGTAATGGTTGCAGATGACTTACTTAGCAGGTAAACATATGGGGACTGTGAGGTAGACCCGCACTCCTGACCCACGGAATGCTAGTTAGGGACTCTTCTACTAGTCTATTAAAAGAACCATGAAGAAATTACAACTATGAACGGATAAAAAATAGGGAGCAACAAATGAAAAGATAAACTGGGAAACAAATTCAAACTATAAGAAAATGAGTCATTGGCAAGCAGAGTGAGATTCAACCTATTTTTGCAGTGAAAAAAAAAAGAAACAACAGTTCTTCATCTAAAATCGAAGTTAGATGATCATTCGTCTACTTAGAGAATAAGGATAGATCAACTTTTCTAAGATACCGATATTCAATACCTATGAACCGATTTCTGAAACTTATAGAAGTAAAATCCGAAATCATAAACGAACTTAGAAGGCTGCTTTCGTAGATTCGTTTCAGAGACGTTCAAAATACAAGAGTAGATTTTTCCGGTAGCCGTAATTGCTAGATAATTAAGCTCGTAATTCCTAAACAATCAGAACCTTCTATTTTAGCATTGGAAACGTCCTTCCTTGGAACTCTGCTGAACGGGATCAAGTCCCACTTAAACTCAATAGTTTCTTATAGTGTCTGCAACCTCACCCTCCTTGTGAGCTAAGGATGAGGGGTTTTGGGGAGCCTATATGTCTGCCTGCCCAATCATCAGCAGCCCTTGCTTAGCACTCCCAGGTCCAAGCTTGGGTGGAGAGGGGGCTTAAGCTCTGATAATATGGTTATATGGTCAATCTATAGGGGAATGCCATGCTAGCTATGGCAATATAAAACCCAATTGAATAAAAGTTTGAATTTCTCCACCTAAGGAACCTTAGAAAATAATAAATGTCATTCTTTATTGACTAAAGGCAAGTTCCCTTATAAAGACGTCGATTGGATCTCAAGTGTTTTGGGTTACTTCCAGCTTCTCTTCTATTGTATTTATTAAGAGGAAGGATTTGGTCAGTAACCTTTAGTTGTAGGTGGAAAATCTACTCTCTCTCTCTCTCTCTCTCTCTCTCTCTCTCTCTCTCTCTCTCTCTCTCTCTCTCTCTCTCTCTCTGCGCATTGACAAAACACCGGAAATGGAGACACGATATATTCCTTAATGGGAGCGAAGAGTCTTATCACAATTGATTAGATCTTCATCAACAAAATGTTTTTTTGTCATTCCCAATCGTTATCTGGAAGCCCCTGGCAATGTGACTATGGTGAACTCAAAGCTTTCTGTCTCAATACATACAGTACATACATATACTGTATTTAACCATATGTAATATGATTATATATATATATATATATATATATATATATATATATATATATATATATATATATATATAAATATATATATATACATATATATATATATACAATTTATATATGAAATATATGAATCACAATATACACATACACGTATATATATATATATATATATATATATATATATATATATATATATATATATATATATATATATATATATATATATATATATATATATATTGGAATTCAAAGAAATCTGAAAAATTACTTTAAGAAGATTTCAATGTTAATAATGAAAACATGCCATTTTAGCATAATGGCGGAGTAGAAGTTATTATGAAGCTGTTAACCCAATGCAAAAGCAATGAAATCCAATGTGTTTTCGTTTTTTAAACACTAATTCTTATTAATGCATTTGCGGATGCTATTTCCCTTTCAAGTTGTGGAGGAATTATCAACAATATGTGTTCCTTTTCGTATAGGCTACAAAGGTCATTTAACTATTTCCTATAAATATTGTTTCGTATTCAAAATTATTTTCTTAAAAAAAAAAAAAAAAGCACACCAAAAATTTCAGCATAGTGATAGTGCGAGATATTCCTAATTTCACAATATTTTGGACGCAATGCTATTTTGCTTCAATATTGTGTGCAGGAAGCCTTGAATTTGCACCCTACACGATATACATTTTTATACTAACTGAATATAAAAATAATTTTGATCGTCTGGCAACCCCAAGAGGGAAACGATATGAATAGTTGAGATAATGAATGAATATCTAATTCACTGTTTTGCGATTCTTATAGCGAAAACAGCGCGCTTTGCAGATGCAAATGAATTGATAGCGTAAAGGCATAGACAGCCACTAGAGAGAGAGAGAGAGAGAGAGAGAGAGAGAGAGAGAGAGAGAGAGAGAGAGAGAGAGAGAGAGAGAGAGTCCAAAGTTCGATACCAAAAGTTATCCATCACCACAATGATACATCAGTCTCATTTAAACGTAAACTTGATAGCTTTAAGACATATCTCATTCTTTGCATTATCCTAAATACTGCTCTCTCTCTCTCTCTCTCTCTCTCTCTCTCTCTCTCTCTCTCTCTCTCTCTCTCTCTCTCTCTCTAGTTCAAGAATAAGTGAATAAGTTAGACAAGATCATAAGAACTCTCTATATGCTTAAACTAAATCTCTCTACCAAGGAGCAAATAGAGTCTCTGCAGATGGACTAAAAATTCTTTGAGAAATCCAAAATCCTTGTAACAGACACACACACACACTCTCTCTCTCTCTCTCTCTCCTCTCTCTCTCCTCTCTCTCTCTCTCTCTCTCTCTCTCTCTGTATATATATATATATATATATATATATATATATATATATATATATATATATATATATATATATATATATATATATATATATATATTACCTGCATCCAATATTTTATGTTATTTGGATGTGCCCAAGGATCACCTAAAACCGCTAACTACTTTGCAAGCTTGTGTTGGATATGTATTACTTTTGGGTGAAGATCCCAAGTTCCAAAGATGTTTCATGATCACCTAAATACAATGTTAGAACGATATATGCCCGTTTTCATTGCAAGTTGGAATCATTAATGATAAATGTTATCAATAAGGGTATTACCTTCATCATCATCATCACTTCTTGAATGTCAATAAGCAAACCTCGTAAAGCCATACATTAAGATCACCCAATTGCCACCTCTCCACCATCATCTTTAACCCTCCCCCCCTCCCCGGTATATCCTTCTACCCCCATCCCCACATGTTTAATGTTCAAAGGTCTCACATTTGTGATGAGAATCTTCTGGTGGAAGTTTTTTAGTAAATTAAAAACATAATACTAAGATTACAATATTTCATATAGTGTGTTTTCTAAGTATTTACAATTATTTCAAAACCATCAATAACGAAGTAAATATGCAGAAGACTGATTGAACAGATATCGAGAGTAATGGATTTCGTGAAGAGCTTACCGGGGAACCCCTATAAGGTGTTGGACATCTGGTCATAAAACGACTAATGAAATCGTAATAATACGAAGAGTCAATGCTACGGAAATATTTCCTTATGCTTTAGGGAGGGTGAAGCCAGCTTGACTCGTTCCTTTGAGCATTAAGCAATCGTCACCAAGGAAGGGGGTTCGCTAGGAAGTGAGTGACTTGGCCAGATAATTTGATTGATTGATTTATTTATTAGGAGTTTTCTCTCCTGCTGACATCTAAGGTTATTGACACCGAATCGGATAATTTGAGTAAACAATGTGTTGATAGTATAATCTTTTATACCCTACATCCTTCAAATATATTCGGATAGGTCGGCTCATCAGTGAGCTACGTGTATGGGGGAGAAGCTTTGTTGACGTCAATTTTCGGAGACCATGGCCGAGGTTTGACTTGACTAGAGGTATATAGTATTACTTGATCTAAGCAGAGAACTTTGCTAATGACATGAAGTACCGATTCCTGTGAATTGAAAAACCCAAAAAATCAACGAGCAGTGAAGGAAGAGGCTGGGCCAAACCTTTTTTTTTTTTTTTTTTTTTACCTGTTGGTAGATTACAAGTTGAGCAGTTTGCCAGAAACCTGCTTGATAAATTTCTTATTCTCGACTCTATTTTCCTAAAGTATTCTACCGTCTGTGACACCTAGATTGCGAAAAATAAATTGCATTAGACTATCAAATTGAAGTTCTCTACCGTTGTCTGTAAGGGAGCGCCAAACCAAAAGAAGAAATAAATTCGGTGAAAAAAACAATTATTTGATATATTGAGTCTTTCGTTATGTTAAATATGATTCCAAATATTGTTTCGGCGTGATATTATGAAATAACATCGCATTGACCTCATATATAAAAAAGGGAAAAAATATTCCAAAAATATCCTACTGGCTTTATTATTTGAGCTAGAGAAACGAAATTTGTCATGGATGAACTTAAACATAATGAAAATATCAATAAATTTTTTCTTTTTTTTTTGTATTTCCGAAAACATAATGAAATATTATGCTCATAAGATGGTTGGCCAGAATTACATGCATGTCACGGAAATTTAGGATTTTCATATTTGATTCCAAATGACAGGGTTAACTTTCAGTTTGTAAAAAAAGAAAAAAAATCTGCATATATCTACGACTAATATCAACATCCATGAGAAGTTTCAAGTAAACAGGAGAAAAACTTAATTTTTTATGAATAATTTAAGTACAAAAATCTAGTTTTTGGCTACAGACGTTTAAAGTTCGGTAATACTTGTCACATACTTATTTTTTTTTTCTTGAAACTTTTAATTTCCAGGCATAAAACTCTTTAACATATAATGATACAGTGGGGGGGCTAATCAATCATTTTGAAAATTATCAATTACTTATGGGCTCCAACTTACCATGAGGTTACTTCTATAGGCACCACTGTAATTTTTGTCTTGATTTATTTTTCGCACATTTGCTGGCAAATTGCTTCACTGCCGAGGTGTCCTCAAAGCATCAAATCATTAGGGAGTTTTTTTTTTCTATCCAGTCGTTTGTGCCTTTCCTTTCCTCACTTGGGGTCCTCACCAAAATACAAATAGCACTATGGAAGTGATGCCATTCCGGGACCGTAAGTCTCTCCCTCTTCAGTAATAGTGCGATGTTCTTCCAGAAATGTCTGAATTTTTCTTGTTTCTGCATATTCTTTAAAGCTTTCTATTCTTATAGCATAGCAAATTCTTTTTTGTCATGTTTTTTTCGTAACTTCCCTTGCTTACTTGGAGAACTTCATTGTGGCTGTCTGAACTTGCCGGATTCCATGGTTAAATTTTACCAAAAATGGCGAAAGAAAGCGTAAATAACAATAGATAACAGATCACTTCAGGAGCAAAACTACAACAAACGTTCTTCAAGGGATTCGAGATGCTACTAATTTCCCTGGCTACAACTGGTTATTGTATGGTGGACTTTGGTCAATTAGTGGTTTTACTAAGAGAAAAAAAGTTGTCAGAAACCACCAGATGTATAAAACATAATAACATAACCAGCAATTGTAGAAAAAAAAAATCTTTATTACCGAGGTGAATACATTCGAAAGCGTTACGCTCACTCTCTAAAGATATTATAAGCGCTCAAATAGATTTTCACATTATTTTTTAATGTAGAAAGATTGGAAATATTAAGTTTTTCAATAAAAGCTTTTTATGTTTTTTTTTCTTTTTAGTGACCCCTTAAGTAACCATTAAGTATATAAAAAGTATTCAGTTGTTTTGTTCTTTAAGTATAGGAATTGTTTTTGAGATTTCATATAATCTGAAATGCTGCAATGTCTTTTCAGGTAGTAGTGTATCTGAAAAGGAAGAGGGTAGATATGCACGAGCCATAAAACGAGTACGCAAGAGGACAGCCCAGGATATGTTATGTGAAATGAAGAATTTCACTGGTTTTCTTTCACGGTTGGAGGCTTACTTCGGCTTTTAACATTTTCCATTTACAATTAGGATTATAGTTTAGTTAATAATAATAATAATAATAATAATAATAATAATAATAATAATGATAATAATAATAATAACAACAACAATGATAATAATAATAATAATAATAATAATAATAATAATAATAATAATAATAATAATAAAACAGCAACAGCAACAATGATGATAATAATAATAATAATAATAATAATAATAATAATAATAATAATAATAACAATAATAATAATAATGATAAAACAGCACAACAACAACAATGACAATAATAATAATAATAATAATAATAATAATAATAATAATAATAATAATAATAATAATAATAATAATAAAACAGCAACAACAACAACAACAATAATAATAATAATACTAATAATAATAATAATAATAATAATAATAATAATAATAATAATAATAAAACAGCAACAACAACAACAACAACAACAATTTCAATAATAATAATAATAGTAGTTGTAGTAGTAATAATAATAATACCTGAATAAATAACCAATAAGGAACACATAAATAATTTAGTCTTAATGAATTTTCTTCACACAATAACGAAAGGTCAGCTATCATCTTTATTTGAAAACTAAATTTTCAACATCATCAGCATAGTACTCTGCTTGAAGGTTCAAATGTAATACTTTTTTTATTCTCTACCAACCAACCAACCTCCCACCCCACCCACCCTCACCACACAGTCTTCCTGGGGCCTCCCCATTTTCTTTGGCAGCTGAAACACAATTACTCTTCTCGTAGAAGAATAATAGTCCAAGTTTATTCCAACTGAATTCCGACCTGATGAATGAAAAGAGTTACCAGTTCAAGGAATAACAGGGTATTTTATTTTTCATTAATACAATTGTATGTTGATATTAATCTCCTGTTGGATCACGTCATTTACTTATAATTAACGAGGCCACGTTAAAGTATCATTACCAAGAGACTTTAAAACTAAGAGATATATACACATAACAGCACACACACACACACACACACGCACATATATATATATATATATATATATATATATATATATATATATATATATATATATATATATATATATATATATATATATATATCATATATAGTGGGTAAGTGTGCATGCGTGTTAGCAGACAAAACAGAGGGCCCATATTGAGTAATCCAGGAATTGTTCTTCGTGAATAGACAATCGCCTTAATGAAACCTTATTGAATTCCAGTTGTAAAATAATGGTTTCGGAAACGGTATGATGATTAATTGATTCCAATTTCTCTGGCGAAGTACCAATAAAGTCCAAACTGGGAGGAGAGAAACCCAAAGGCTAGATAATCAAAGAAAAATAAAAGTCGATTTATGGGGATCTGTCTCAACATTTTGCTTCCTTCCTGTAAATTCCCGATTTCACGGATTTTTAACTTCATTATTCCAGTTAGAAAGTCGTTGAATGAAAGTTTTGTTAGGGGAGATGACAACCTTGAGAACTCTTATGAATCGCCAGAAAGTTCCTCTGGAAATATATATATATATATATATATATATATATATATATATATATATATATATATATATATATATATATATATATATATATATATATATATATATATATATTTATATATACATATATATATTGCTTCACACCTGTATGCTTGTGAGTCTGGCCTTGCTTAATGAACTCAGGGCGTACACAAAAGAGAATAATGGTAAGGTCGCCAGTCGGCAATAAGACAAGGAATACCGACAAAATAGATATATTTACAATAATATTTGAATGAAAATTAATAAAAGGGGAGCACAGCAGATAACTGCTTCATATTTTAAGTAAGCCACGGGGTACTTCACGGGGAGTTGGGCTCACATGGAGTTAGGAAGGCCGTGGAAGGTTTTCAGCACCGCGATCTCATTCCCTGGAAAGGGAAATAAATTGAATAATTAACCGCTCTCTTACTTCTACAGGCTGGAACACGATGAAGTCGTGTAGTCAAAACCTTTAAGCAAATTAAATAAAAGTGCAAACTTAGGAATTTGAACACTGTACGTGGGAAACAACACTGTCACAGGGTGAATTAATTAAGGTTAGGAGCAACGGCACACATGGTTGGGACATAAGGAATAGGATAAAATGGTTCAGTGGGTAGGATCTTTCCTTAAAGGATAAAAGGAAAAAATGGGATGTGATAAGGGAAGGAGAAGGAAGGCTGGGTAAGGACGATGAGGATCTCAAAATTAGACACCTTACCTTGATAAAAAGGACTCTGGTTCCTCCCTTGTGGAGGATGTGTCACAGGTCCTGCCTCCTTGATGTCTTGAGGGTGAAGAAAGGTGATGTTCCTCTCATGGAAGTTGGTTAGCGAGGAAGGGTGATGTTCCTCTCTTGGAGGTTTGTTAGCAAAGAAGGAAACCCAGTTGTTCCTGGGTTGGCTTAACTCCCTTTTGCCCCCAAGTGGGGGGGGGAGTAATTGGCCTGACCGCTGTTCCATTGGTCAGGCCTTGTCATGTGTCCAGACACCCCCATCAATAGGCCTCGTGACTTCTCCCGGATCCTTTGTGGCAGTGTTTTAACGGTTACGTGTTTTGAAGATGTCTGGAATGAGACTTCAGGGGAGTAGACTGGTATAGGATGGTTGGACATGTGGTGAGACTCTAGGCAGGGTCCCAACGCTCGTGGCATTTCGATTCGTCCTTGCTGGCGGAGTCTTTGTTTGAAAAAAGTGGCATAATGACCGCCATGAATAACAGTCCCTCATTTTAGCAGAGATTTAGTCCTAAAACAGGACAAAAATTCTGCAAGCAAGGTCTGAAGCCACTAGCCTTAATGACCCCTCCCTCAGTGAGTCTCACCACGATAAATTAATTTCTAAGCAGGAACTAGGGTCATAATTTCACTTTATTTTGATAGCAAATTAACTCTAAAGTGCCACATAGAAGTAAGCATACTGGCTGTGAGGCAACAACTAAAAAAATTAAAAATGCAAAAATACTTAAAGTTAAGTGACCTATTCAGTGAAAGGCATGAAAATGGAAGCAAATGGACAAATCATATGCAAAAAGATAAAATAAATACATAGAAATACATTAAATGCAACTAATGATGCCAAGATGGCTCCTCAAGTTTAGCTACCTGGGGAGACACCAAGGCCAATTAATATTTTTTCATACAACCTAAATTAACCTACTGACTATGGCTACGTTATGGACATGGCACTGTGCACTAGGCACTAATGCCGGGAGAACACATCTCTCTCATCTGAGCTCTTTAGGCGCTTGACCTTCCAGTTGTAGTACTGGAGGTCTATGCCCCACCTCATGAGCCCTTTATTTATTTTACATAGCTTAATCAAGTAGATTAGAAGGTTATGGGCTGTTGGGACTGTCTGTGGGAACACATGGTCTGCACGATAGGATTCAAGATGCTCATGAGATAAGCTCATGCCGAAGAGCTCATTCTCTTGAGTTTGGAGTTTATCCCATGTCTGGAAGAAATTTACGCTGCCATTTAAGTAAACCCCACAGTTGGGAATTCCTGCTTGTACCTGGTGAACCCAAAAATGAATTACGAGTATGATCAGAGGTCGTGACTCTTCTGCCATCAAGGGGAAACCCTCGTCCCTCTGAAATGTGGCTAGGAAACCAAACCAGGAATGGTGTCAGTTCTGTGACACTTGTGGATGGGATGAGTTGGAGCGATGCCCTCGGCAGTATTTGCTTAGTGTTACCGGAGACTTAGCAAGGGTGGCAGGATGCTAAGTAAGCCTTAACAATTTTGTGCAAGCTCAGCCAGAACCGATGCTTGATCAGCTGTGTGGTAAATATTACCCCAACTTGTCCTCCCAGTCCCTCATGGACCATGCGTAGTACGGAGAAACAGAGATTATGGGGACCAACTACTTGCCAGCACGAGACCTTAACAGGATCCTGAGAACCTTGGGTGATCTTGAGGGGCACCTCATCCTTTAGCAGGAACTCATCCTTAGAGGGGTTGTTTATTTCCACCTCGTTCGAGTAGGCGAGTGCCCTGTGGTTTACCAATGTCTCATCCAACAGCTGGAGTCTGCTGAGCTGTGTCTGGCTCCTTAGGGTCTCTGGAATGATGGGTGCTTCCCCTTTGTCCTCCTCTGAGACCTCTGGCCTGGTGGTAAGCATCATTGCTTTAGCTGGGGAGCACTCTCGGGTACGAGGCTTAGACTCATTGCTGGAGGAGGAAGACTCTTGGGCCTCCTCACTTAACCAATGTATTTCCCCAATCTTAATGTCACCTAGCTATTCGTCTTCCCCTGCAAGAAGCATCCTCACTGTTTTGGGCTCCAGCTTGGCAGCCTTCATGCACCAGAGGGGCACTTGCTGTACCCCTCTCAAAAGGTCTTGGCCCAAGATTGAGTTGTAGCCTTCATGTGCGAGATCGCTCACTGCCCTTAGTCCGCACTTCTTGCTGAGCTGGGACATGGTCACCTTCAGTTCCACTGTAGGGAGTCCCTTGGTGACTTTCTATGAACTGGACCTTCCTGCAATTGTCCGGCTGGACTTTGGCAACATTTGGCTGAGGTGGCGAGTTATTGAGCTTTGTTAATCGGGCGTCTATCTCCCGCTTCCTTAATTCATGCGCTCTTTCTCTCTCTCTCTCATACCGCTTCCTTTCTTGTTCTGTTCTTATCCGGGCATTGGCTTCATTCATGAGCTCCCGCATATACCTTCGCAATGCCTCTCCCTCATAGCCTTGTCGTTCTTCCACATCCACAAATGCATTGATCTCAGCAGCAGTCATTTTGCTAAATTCTTGTAGAGACAGCGACCAGAACAAACTCAATTGCACAAGGTACGATGTTGACCGTGCAAGAGATTACACGGAGGGGAAAGACGCTCTAGCCTACACAAGAGTTTCACCGAAGGAAGGATAAAGATGGAGCTGGGCAAAATGCACAATGGTCATAAAGAATACCTCTTCAGGAAAGACCTATCACCAAATAGTAAGCCTCACAACTAATTGAACAGGAGCCTAACATGAAAAACAAGGAGCACGCCAATGGGTGCGTGCGTAGGCTGTCTGGTTGCAATGCATCCAAAACAAGTAACGATATATATATAAAAGCTGTGCTAGACAATAAAAGGTGGAATCATAACTATGGGTAACCCTTTATGCTAGACATAATAAAATGGAATCACAACTATGGGTGACCCTATATGCTAGAAAAAAAAATGGAATCACAACTATAGGTGACCCTGTATGCTAGTCATAAAAAATGGAATCACAACAATGGGTGAACCTCTATGCTAGGCATAAAAAATGCAATCATTACAATGGGTGAACCTCTATGCTAGTCATAAAAAAAAATGGAATCACAACTATGGGTGAACCTCTAAGCTAGTCATAAAATAAAATGGGATCATAACTATGGGTGAAATCTATGCTAGTCATAAAAAAAATTAATCACAACTATGGGTAATCCTCTATGCTAGTCATAAAAAAGTGGAATCACAACAATGGATGACCCTCTATGCTAGTCATAAAGGAAAAAATATAATCACAAGTATGGGTGAACCTTTATGCAAGTCATAAGAAAAATGGAATCACAACTATGGGTGAACCTCTATGGTAGTCATAAGAAAGTGGAATCACAACTATGGGTGAACCTCTATGCTAGTCATAAAAAAACGGAATCACAACTATGGGTGAACCTTTATGCTAGTCAAAAAAAAACCGAATCACAACTATGGGTGAACTTCTATGACATTCATAAAAAAATGGAATCTCCACGATGTGTGACCATCTATTCTAAACATAAAAAAAATGGAATCTCCATGATTTGTGACCCTCTATGCTAGTCATAAAAAAATGGAATTTCCACGATGTGTGACCCACTATGCTAGCCATAAAAAAAATGGAATCTCAACGATGTGTGACCCTCTATGCTAGACATAAAACAATGGAATCTCCACGATGTGTGACCCTCTATGCTAGACATAAAAAATGGAATCTCCACGATGTGTTACCCTCTATGCTAGTCATAAAAAAATGGAATCTCAACGATGTGTGACCTTCTATGCTAGTCATAAATAAATGGAATCTCCATGATGTGTGGCCCTCAAATGCTAGTCATATAAAAAATGGAATCTCAACGCTGTGTGACCCTCTATGCTAGTCATAAAAAAATGGAATCACAACTATGAGGGATCCTTTATGCTAGTCATGAAAAAATAGAATCTTCACAATATGTGACCCATTATGCTATATATAAAAAAATGGAATCTCCATGATGTGTGCCCCTTATGCTAGTCATAAAAAATGGAATCTCCAAGATGTGTGGTCCTCTATGCTAGACATAAAAAATAGAATCTCCATAATGTGTGACCCTCTATGCTAAACATAAAAAAATGGAACCTCCACGATGTGTGACCCTCTATGCTTGTCATAAAAGAATATGGAATCTCAACGATGTGTGACACTCTAAGCTAAACATAAAAAATTGAATCTCCATGATGTGTGACCCTCTATGCTAAACATAAAAGAATGGAATCTTCATGATGTGTGACCCTCTATGCTAGTCATAAAAAAAGGGAGTCTCCACGATGTGTGACCCTCTATGCTAAACATAAAAGAATGGAATCTTCATGATGTGTGACCCTCTATGCTAGTCATAAAAAATGGAATCTCCACGAAGTGTGGCCCTCTATGCTAGTCATAAAAAAATGGAATCTCCACGATGTGTGGCCCTCTATGCTGGACATAAAAAATGGAATCTCCATAATGTGTGACCCTTTATGCTAGTAATAAAAAAAGGGAATCTCAACGATGTGTGATCTTCTATGCTAGAAATAAAAAATGGAATCTCCACAATGTGTGACCCTCTATGCTAGTCATAAAAAAATAGAATCTCCACGATGTGTGGCCCTCTATGCTGGAAATAAAAAATGGAATCTCCATAATGTGTGACCCTCTAAAATAGTCATAAAAAAAATGGAATCTCCACGATGTGTGACCCTCTATGCTGGATATAAAAAATGGAATCTCCACGATGTGCTACCCTCTATGCTAGTCATAAAAAAAATGGAATCTCAACGATGTATGACCCTCAATGCTGATCATAAAAAAATGGAATCTCCATGATGTGTGACCCTCTAAAATAGACATAAAAAAATGGAATCTCCACGATGTGTGACCCTCTATGCTGGATATAAAAAATGGAATCTCCACGATGTGTTACCCTCTATCCTAGTCATAAAAAAATGGAATCTCAACGATGTGTGACCCTCTATGCTAGTCATAAAAAAAAGAATCTCCACCATGTGTGAGCCTCGATGCTAGACATAAAAAAAAATGGAATCTCTTTGATGTGTGACCCTCTATTCTAGTCATAAAAAATGGAATATCTACAAAGTGTGACCCTCTATGCTAGACATAAAAAAATGGAATCTCCACGATGTGTGACCCCTCTATGCTAGACATAAAAAAATGGAATCCCCACGATGAATGGCCCTCTATGCAAGACATAAAAAAATAGAATCTCCACGATGTGTGACCCTCTTTACTAGTCATAAAAAAAATGGAATCTCCACGATGCGTGACCCTCTATGTTAGTCATAAAAATTGGAATCTCCACGATGCGTGACCCTCTATGTTAGTCATAAAAAAATGGAATCTCCACGATATGTGACCCTCTATGCTAGTCATAAAAAATGGAATTTCCACGACGGGTCACCCTCTATGCTAGTCATATAAAAATGGAATTTCCACGATGTGTGACCCTCTATGCTGGACATAAAAAAATGTCATCTCCACGATGTGTGACCCTCTATGCTAATCATAAAAAAAAATGGAATCTCAATGATGTGTGACCCTCTATGCTAGTCATGATAAAATGGAATCTCCACGATATGTGACCCCTCTATGCTAGACATAAAAAAATGGAATCTCCACGATGTGTGACCCTCTATGCTAGTCATAAAAAAATGGAATCTCCAAGATGTGTGACACTCGATGCTAGACATAAAAAATGGATTCTCCATAATGTGTGACCCTCTATGCTAGTCATAAAAAAATGGAATCTCCACGATGAGTGACCCTCTATGCTGGATATAAAAAATGGAATCTCCATAATGTGTGACCCTCTATGCTAATTATAAAAAAAAATTGAATTTCAACAATGTGTGACCCTCTAAGCTGGTCATAAAAAATGGAATATCCATGATGTGTGACCCTCTATGCTAGACATAAAAAATGGAATCTCCACGATGTGTGACCCTCTATGCTAGTTATAAAAAAATAGAATCTCCACGATGTGTGACCCTTTATGTTAGATATATAAAATGGAATCTCCACGATGTGTGACCCTCTATGCTAGTTATAAAAAATAGAATCTCCACCATGTGTGACCCTCTATGCTAAACATAAAAAAATGGAATCTCCATGATGTGTGACCCTGTATGCTAGTCATAAAAAATGGAATCTCCAAGATGTGTGATCCTCTATTTTAGACAAAAAAAATGGAATCTCCTTAATGTATGACCCTCTATGCTAGTCATAAAAAAATAGAATCTCCACCATGTGTGACCCTCTATGCTAGACATAAAAAAAATGGAATCTCCGTGATGTGTGACCATCTATGCTAGTCATAAAAAATGGAATCTCTACGATGTGTGACCCCCTATGCATGATATAAAAAATGGAATCTCCACGATGTGCTAGACATAAAAAAATGGAATCCCCACGTTTTAAGGCCCTTTAGGCAAGACATAAAAAAATGGAATCTTCACGATGTGTGACCCTCTATACTAGTCATAAAAAAAATGGAATCCCCACGTTTTAAGGCCCTCTATGCAAGATATAAAAAAATGGAATCTTCACGATGTGTGACCCTCTATAATAGTCATAAAAAAATGGAATCCCCACGTTGTAAGGCCCTCTATGCAGGACATAAAAAAATGGAATCTCCACTATGTGTGACACTCTATACTAGTCATAAAAAATGGAATCTCCACGATGCGTGACCCTCTATGCTAGTCATTAAAAAATGGAATCTCCACGATGCTTGACCCTCTATGCTATTCATAAAAAAATGGAGTCTCCATGATGCTTGACCCTCTATGTTATTCATAAAAAAAATGGAATCTCCATGATGCCTGACCATCTATGATATTAAAAAAAAAATAGAATCTCCACGATGTGTGACCCTCTATGCTAGGCATAAAAAAATGAAATTTCCAGGACGTGTGACCCTCTATGCTAGACGTAAAAAATGGAATTTCCACGATGTGTGACCCTCTATGCTAGTCATAAAAAAAATGGAATCTCCACGATGTGTGACCCTCTCTGCTTGTCATAAAAAAATAGAATCTCAACGATATGTGACCCTCTATGCTAAACATAAAAAAATGGAATCTCCACGATGTGTGACCCTCTATGCCAAACATAAAATAATGGAATCTTCACGATATGTGACCCTCTATGCTAGTCATAAAAAAGGGAATCCCCACGAAGTGTGACCCTCTATGCTAGTCATAAAAAAAATGGTATCTCTAAGATCTGTGATCCTCTATGCTAGACATAAAAAACGGAATCTCCATAATATATGACCCTCTATGCTAGTCATAAAAAAATGGAATATTCACGATGTGTGACCCTCTATAATGGACATAAAAAAATGGAATCTCCATAATGTGTGACCCTCTATACTAATTATAAAAAAATGGAATCTCAACAATGTGTGACCCTCTATGCTGGTCATAAAAAAATGGAATCTCCATGAAGTGTGACCCTCTATGCTAGACATAAAAAAATGGAATCTCCACGATGTGTAACCCTCTATGCTAGTCATAAAAAATGGAATCTCCACGATGTGTGACCCTCTATGCTAGATATAAAAAAATGGAATCTCCACGATGTGTGACCCTCTAAACTAGTCATAAAAAAAAGGAATCTCAACGATGTGTGACCCTCTATGCTAGTCATAAAATAATAGAATCTCCACCTTGTGTGACCCTCTATGCTAGACATAAAAAATGGAATCTCTACGATGTGTGACCCTCTGTGCTAAACATAAAAAAATTGAATCTCCACGATGTGTGACCCCTCTATGCTAGACATAAAAAAATGGAATCTCCACGATGTATGGCCCTCTTTGCTAGACATAAAAAAAATGGAATCTCCACGATGTTTGACCCTCTATACTAGTCATAAAAAAATGGAATATCCACGATAAGTGACCCTCTATGCTAGACATAAAAAATGGAATCTCCACGATGTGTGACCTCTATGCTAGAAGTAAAAAAATGGAATCTCCAAGATGTGTGACCCTCTATGCTAGACATAAAAAAAATGGAATATCCACGATGTGTGACCGTCTATGCTAGTCATAAAAAATGGAATCTCCACGATGTGTGACCCTCTATGCTAGTCATAAAAAAATGGAATCTCCACGATGTATGACCCTCTATGCTTGTCATAAAAAAAATGGAATCTCAACGATGTTTGACCCTTTAAGCTAAATATAAGAAAATGGAATTTCCACGATGTGTGACCCTATATGCAAAACATAAAATAATGGAATCTTCACGATGTGTGACCCTCTATGCTAGTCATAAAAAAGGGAATCTCCACGATGTGTGATCCTCTATGCTAATCATAAAAAAAATGGAATCTCCACGATGTGTAACCCTCTATGCTAGTCATAAAAAAATGGTATTTCCAAGATCTGTGATCCTCTATGCTAGACATAAAAAAATGGAATCTCCATAATGTATGACCCTCTATGCTAGTCATAAAAAATAGAATCTCCACGATGTGTGACCCTCTATGCTTGACATAAAAAAATGGAATCTCCATAATGTGTGACCCTCTATGCTAGACATAAAAAAATGGAATCTCCATGATTTGTAACCCTCTATGCTAGTCATAAAAAAATGGAATCTCCACGATGTGTGACCCTCTATCCTGGATATTAAAAAATGGAATCTCCACGATGTGTGACCCTCTATGTTGGTCAAGAAAAAATGGAATCTCCATGATGTGTGACCCTCTAAGCTAGACATAACAAAATGGAAAATCCATGATGTGTAACCCTCTATGCTAGTCATAAAAAAAAGGAATCTCAACGATGTGTGACCCTCTATGCTAGTCATCAAATAATAGAATCTCCACCATGTGTGACCCTCTATGCTAGACATAAAAATATGGAATCTCCATGATGTGTGACCCTCTATGCTAGTCATAAAAAATTTAATCTCTACGATATGTATCCTCCTATGCTAAACATAAAAAAAGGGAATCTCCACAATGTGTGACCCTCTATGCTAGACATAAAAAAATGGAATCCCCACAATGTATGGTCCTCTATGCAAGACATAAAAAAATGGTATCTCCACGATGTGTGACCCTTTATACAAGTCATAAAAAATGAAATCTCCACGATGTGTGACCCTCTATGCTAGACATAAAAAAAATGCAATCTCCACGATGCGTGACCGTCTCTGTAGTCATAAAAAAAATGAAATCTCCACGATGTGTGACCCTCTATGCTAGTCATAAAAAATTGAATTTCCACGATGTGTGACCCTCTATGCTAGACGTAAAGAAATGGAATCTCCACGATGTTTGACCCTCTATGATAGTTATAAAAAAATGGAATCTCCATGATGTGTGACCCTCTATGCTGGATATAAAAATATGGAATCTCCACGATGTTTGACCCTCTATGCTCGATATAAAAAAATGGAATCTCCACGATGTGCGACCCTCTATGCTAGACATAAAAAAAATCGAATCTCCACGATGCATGACCCTCTATGCTAGTCATAAAAAAAATGGAATCTCAGGATGTGTGACCCTCCATGCTCATCATAAAAAATGGAATCTCCACGATTTGTGACCCTCTATGCTAGACATAAAAAAATGGAATCTCCATAATGTGTGACCCTCTATACTAATTATAAAAAAATGGAATCTCAACGATGTGTAACCCTCTATGCTAGTCATAAAAAATGGAATCTCCACAATGTGTGACCCTCTATGCTAGATAAAAAAAAATGGAATCTCCACTATGTGTGACCCTCTATGCTAGTCATAAAAAAAAGAATCTCAACGATTTGTGACCCTCTATGCTAGTCATAAAATAATAGAATCTCCACCATGTGTGACCTTCTATGCTAGACATAAAATAAATGGAATCTCCATGATGTGTGACCCTCTATGCTAGTCATAAAAAATGGAATCTCTACGATGTGTAGCCCTCTTTGCTAGACATAAAAAAAGGGAATCTCCACTATGTGTGACCCTCCATGCTAGACATAAAAAAATGGAATCCCCAAGATGTACGAGTAGGGTCCTCTATGCAAGACATAAAAAAATGGTATCTCCACGATGTGTGACCCTTTATACTAGTCATAAAAAAATGGAATCTCCACGATGTGTGACCATCTATGCTGGACATAAAAAAATGGAATCTCCACGATGCGTGACAGCCTATGCTAGTCATAAAAAATGGAATCTCCACGATGTGTGACCCTCTACGCTAGTCATAAAAAAAGTGAATTTCCACGACAAATGAACCTCTATGCTAGACGTAAAAAAATGGAATCTCCACGATTTTTGACCCTCTATGCTTGTCATAAAAAAATTAAATCTCCACGATGTGTGACCCTCTATGCTGGATATAAAAAAAATGGAATCTCCACGATGTTTGACCCTCTATGCTCGATATAAAAAAATGGAATCTCCACAATGTGTGACCCTCTATGCAAGACATAAAAGAAATGGAATCTCCACGATGCATGACCCTCTATGTTAGTCATAAAAAAATGGAATCTCCACGATGTGTGACCCTCTTTACTAGTCATGAAAAATGGAATTCCACAACGTTTGACCCTTAATGCTAGATGTAAAAAAATGGAATCTCCACGATGTGTTACCCTCTATGTTAGGCATAAAAAAATGGAATCTCCCGATGTGTGACCCTCTATGCTAGTCATAAAAAAATGGAATCTCCACAATATATGACCCTCTATGCTGGATATAAAAAAATTTAATCTCCATGATGTGTGACCCTCTATGCTACACATAAAAAAATGGAATCTCCCGATGTGTGACCCTCTATGCTAGTCATAAAAAAATGGAATCTCCACAATATATGACCCTCTATGCTGGATAAAAAAAATTGAATCTCCAAGATGTGTGACCCTCCATGCTAGACATAAAAAAATTGAATCTCCATGATGTGTGACCCTCTATGCTAGTTATAAAAAAATGGAATATCCACGATGTGTGACCCTATATGCTGGACATAAAAAAAATGTAATTTCCACGATGTGTGACCCTCTATGCTAATAAAAAAAAAAATGAAATCTCCACGATGTGTGACCCTCTATGCTTGTCATAAAAAATGGAATCTCCACGATATGTGACCCTCTATGCTGGATATAAAAAAATTGAATCTCCACAATGCTTGATCTTCTATGCTAGTTATAAAAAAATGGAATCTCTAAGATGTGTGATCCTCTATGCTAGACATAAAAAATAGAATCTCCATAATGTGTGACCCTCTATGCTAGTTATAAAAAAAATGGAATCTCCACGATGTGTGACCCTCTATGCTGGACAAAAAAAATGGAATCTCTATGATGTGTGACCCTCTATGCTAGTCATAAAAAATGGAATCTCCACGATGTGTGACACTCTATGCTGGATATAAAGAAATGGAATCTCCACGATGTGTGACTCTCTACGCTAGTCATAAAAAAAATGGAATCTCAACGATGTTTGACCCTCTATGCTAGTCATAAAAAAATGGAATTTCCATGATGTGTGACCCTCTATGCTAGTCATAAAGAATGGAATCTCTACGATGTGTGACCCTCTATGCTAGTCATGAAAAATGGAATTTCCACGATGTGTCACCCTCTATGCTTGACGTAAAAAAATGGAATCTCCACACTGTGTGACCCTCTATGCTAGTCATAAAAAAATGGAATCTCCACGATGTGTGACCCTCTATGCTTATCATAAAAATATGTAATCTCAACGATGTGTGACCCTCTATGCTAAACATAAAAAAAATGGAATCTCCACGATGTGTGACCCTCTATGATAAACATAAAATAATGGAATCTTCACGATGTGTGACCCTCTATGCAAGTCTTGTAAAAATAGAATCTCCACCATGTGTGAGCGTCTATGGTAGACATAAAAAAAAGGAATCTCCAAGATGTGTGATCCTCTATGCTAGACATAAGAAATAGAATCTCCACGCTGTTTGACCCACTCTGATTGTCATAAGAAAATGGAATCTCCACGATGTGTGACCCTCCATGCTTGTCATAAAAAATATGGAATCTCAACGGTGTTTGACCCTCTATGCAAGTCATAAAAAAAGGGAATCTCCACGATGTGTGACCCTCTATGCTAATCATAAAAAAAATGGAATCTCAACGATGTGTGACCCTCTATGCTAGTCATGAAAAAATGGAATATCCACGATATGTGACTCCTATATGCTAGACATAAAAAAATGTAATCTCCACGATGTGTGACCCTCTATGCTAGTCATAAAAAAATGGAATCTCCAAGATGTGTGTACTCGATGCTAGACATAAAAAATGGATTCTCCATAATGTGTGACCCTCTATGCTAGTCATGAAAAAATGGAATTTCCACGATGTGTGACCCTCTATGCTGGATATAAAAAATGGAATCTCCAAAATGTGTGACCTTCTATGCTAGTTATGAAAAAATAGAATCTCCACCATGTGTGACCCTCTATGCTAGACATAAAAAAATGGAATCTCCATGATGTGTGACCCTGTATGCTAGTCATAAAATATGGAATCTCCAAGATGTGTGATCCTCTATTCTAGACATAAAAAATAGAATCTCCTAAATGTATGACCCTCTATGCTAGTCATACAAAAATAGAGTCTCCACCATGTGTGACCCTCTATGCTAGACATAAAAAAAATGGAATCTCCATGATGTGTGACCCTCTCTGCTAGTCATAAAAAATGGAATCTCTACGATGTGTGACCCCCCTATGCAAGATATAAAAAATGGAATCTCCACGATGTGCTAGACATAAAAAAATGGGATCCCCACGTTGTAAGGCCCTCTATGCAGGACTTAAAAAAATGGAATTTCCACGATGTTTGACTCTCTATGCTAGTCATAAAAAAATGGAATCTCCACGATGTGTGACCCTCTCTGCCTGTCATAAAAAAATAGAATCTCAACGATATGTGACCCTCTATGCTAAACATAAAAAAATGGAATCTCCACGCTGTGTGACCCTCTATGCAAAACATAAAATAATTGAATCTTCACGATATGTGACCCTCTATGCTAGTCATAAAAAAGGGAATCCCCACGATGTTTGACCCTCTATGCTAATCATAAAAAAAAAAAATCTCCACGATATGTAACCCTTTATGCTAGTCATAAAAAAATGGTATCTCCAAGATCTGTGATCTTCTATGCTAGACATAAAAAATGGAATCTCCATAATATATGACCCTCTATGCTAGTCATAAAAAAATGGAATATCCACGATGTGTGACCCTCTATGCTGGACATAAAAAAATGGAATCTCCATAATGTGTGACCCTCTATACTAATTATAAAAAAATGGAATCTCACAATGTGTGACCCTCTATGCTGGTCATAAAAAAAATGGAATATCCATGATGTGTGACCCTCTATGCTAGAAATAAAAAAATGGAATCTCCACGATGTGTAACCCTCTATGCTAGTCATAAAAAATGGAATCTCCATGATGTGTGACCCTGTATGCTAGTCATAAAAAATGGAATCTCCAGATGTGTGACCCTCTATTTTAGACAAAAAAAATGGAATCTCCTTAATGTATGACCCTCTATGCTAGTCATAAAAAAATAGAATCTCCACCATGTGTGACCCTCTATGCTAGACATAAAAAAAATGGAATCTCCGTGATGTGTGACCTCTATGCTAGTCATAAAAAATGGAATCTCTACGATGTGTGACCCCCTATGCTGATATAAAAAATGGAATCTCCACGATGTGCTAGACATAAAAAAATGGAATCCCCACGTTTTAAGGCCCTTTAGGCAAGACATAAAAAAATGGAATCTTCACGATGTGTGACCCTCTATACTAGTCATAAAAAAAATGGAATCCCCACGTTTTAAGGCCCTCTATGCAAGATATAAAAAAATGGAATCTTCACGATGTGTGACCCTCTATAATAGTCATAAAAAAATGGAATCCCCACGTTGTAAGGCCCTCTATGCAGGACATAAAAAAATGGAATCTCCACTATGTGTGACACTCTATACTAGTCATAAAAAATGGAATCTCCACGATGCGTGACCCTCTATGCTAGTCATTAAAAAATGGAATCTCCACGATGCTTGACCCTCTATGCTATTCATAAAAAAATGGAGTCTCCATGATGCTTGACCCTCTATGTTATTCATAAAAAAAATGGAATCTCCATGATGCCTGACCATCTATGATATTAAAAAAAAAATAGAATCTCCACGATGTGTGACCCTCTATGCTAGGCATAAAAAAATGAAATTTCCAGGACGTGTGACCCTCTATGCTAGACGTAAAAAATGGAATTTCCACGATGTGTGACCCTCTATGCTAGTCATAAAAAAAATGGAATCTCCACGATGTGTGACCCTCTCTGCTTGTCATAAAAAAATAGAATCTCAACGATATGTGACCCTCTATGCTAAACATAAAAAAATGGAATCTCCACGATGTGTGACCCTCTATGCCAAACATAAAATAATGGAATCTTCACGATATGTGACCCTCTATGCTAGTCATAAAAAAGGGAATCCCCACGAAGTGTGACCCTCTATGCTAGTCATAAAAAAAATGGTATCTCTAAGATCTGTGATCCTCTATGCTAGACATAAAAAACGGAATCTCCATAATATATGACCCTCTATGCTAGTCATAAAAAAATGGAATATTCACGATGTGTGACCCTCTATAATGGACATAAAAAAATGGAATCTCCATAATGTGTGACCCTCTATACTAATTATAAAAAAATGGAATCTCAACAATGTGTGACCCTCTATGCTGGTCATAAAAAAATGGAATCTCCATGAAGTGTGACCCTCTATGCTAGACATAAAAAAATGGAATCTCCACGATGTGTAACCCTCTATGCTAGTCATAAAAAATGGAATCTCCACGATGTGTGACCCTCTATGCTAGATATAAAAAAATGGAATCTCCACGATGTGTGACCCTCTAAACTAGTCATAAAAAAAAGGAATCTCAACGATGTGTGACCCTCTATGCTAGTCATAAAATAATAGAATCTCCACCTTGTGTGACCCTCTATGCTAGACATAAAAAATGGAATCTCTACGATGTGTGACCCTCTGTGCTAAACATAAAAAAATTGAATCTCCACGATGTGTGACCCCTCTATGCTAGACATAAAAAAATGGAATCTCCACGATGTATGGCCCTCTTTGCTAGACATAAAAAAAATGGAATCTCCACGATGTTTGACCCTCTATACTAGTCATAAAAAAATGGAATATCCACGATAAGTGACCCTCTATGCTAGACATAAAAAATGGAATCTCCACGATGTGTGACCCTCTATGCTAGAAGTAAAAAAATGGAATCTCCAAGATGTGTGACCCTCTATGCTAGACATAAAAAAAATGGAATATCCACGATGTGTGACCGTCTATGCTAGTCATAAAAAATGGAATCTCCACGATGTGTGACCCTCTATGCTAGTCATAAAAAAATGGAATCTCCACGATGTATGACCCTCTATGCTTGTCATAAAAAAAATGGAATCTCAACGATGTTTGACCCTTTAAACTAAATATAAGAAAATGGAATTCCCACGATGTGTGACCCTATATGCAAAACATAAAATAATGGAATCTTCACGATGTGTGACCCTCTATGCTAGTCATAAAAAAGGGAATCTCCACGATGTGTGATCCTCTATGCTAATCATAAAAAAAATGGAATCTCCACGATGTGTAACCCTCTATGCTAGTCATAAAAAAATGGTATTTCCAAGATCTGTGATCCTCTATGCTAGACATAAAAAAATGGAATATCCATAATGTATGACCCTCTATGCTAGTCATAAAAAATAGAATCTCCACGATGTGTGACCCTCTATGCTTGACATAAAAAAATGGAATCTCCATAATGTGTGACCCTCTATGCTAGACATAAAAAAATGGAATCTCCATGATTTGTAACCCTCTATGCTAGTCATAAAAAAATGGAATCTCCACGATGTGTGACCCTCTATCCTGGATATTAAAAAATGGAATCTCCACGATGTGTGACCCTCTATGTTGGTCAAGAAAAAATGGAATCTCCATGATGTGTGACCCTCTAAGCTAGACATAACAAAATGGAAAATCCATGATGTGTAACCCTCTATGCTAGTCATAAAAAAAAGGAATCTCAACGATGTGTGACCCTCTATGCTAGTCATCAAATAATAGAATCTCCACCATGTGTGACCCTCTATGCTAGACATAAAAATATGGAATCTCCATGATGTGTGACCCTCTATGCTAGTCATAAAAAATTTAATCTCTACGATATGTATCCTCCTATGCTAAACATAAAAAAAGGGAATCTCCACAATGTGTGACCCTCTATGCTAGACATAAAAAAATGGAATCCCCACAATGTATGGTCCTCTATGCAAGACATAAAAAAATGGTATCTCCACGATGTGTGACCCTTTATACAAGTCATAAAAAATGGAATCTCCACGATGTGTGACCCTCTATGCTAGACATAAAAAAAATGCAATCTCCACGATGCGTGACCGTCTCTGCTAGTCATAAAAAAAATGAAATCTCCACGATGTGTGACCCTCTATGCTAGTCATAAAAAATTGAATTTCCACGATGTGTGACCCTCTATGCTAGACGTAAAGAAATGGAATCTCCACGATGTTTGACCCTCTATGATAGTTATAAAAAAATGGAATCTCCATGATGTGTGACCCTCTATGCTGGATATAAAAATGGAATCTCCACGATGTTTGACCCTCTATGCTCGATATAAAAAAATGGAATCTCCACGATGTGCGACCCTCTATGCTAGACATAAAAAAAATCGAATCTCCACGATGCATGACCCTCTATGGCTAGTCATAAAAAAAATGGAATCTCAGGATGTGTGACCCTCCATGCTCATCATAAAAAAATGGAATCTCCACGATTTGTGACCCTCTATGCTAGACATAAAAAAATGGAATCTCCATAATGTGTGACCCTCTATACTAATTATAAAAAAATGGAATCTCAACGATGTGTAACCCTCTATGCTAGTCATAAAAAATGGAATCTCCACAATGTGTGACCCTCTATGCTAGATAAAAAAAAATGGAATCTCCACTATGTGTGACCCTCTATGCTAGTCATAAAAAAAAGAATCTCAACGATTTGTGACCCTCTATGCTAGTCATAAAATAATAGAATCTCCACCATGTGTGACCTTCTATGCTAGACATAAAATAAATGGAATCTCCATGATGTGTGACCCTCTATGCTAGTCATAAAAAATGGAATCTCTACGATGTGTAGCCCTCTTTGCTAGACATAAAAAAAGGGAATCTCCACTATGTGTGACCCTCCATGCTAGACATAAAAAAATGGAATCCCCAAGATGTACGAGTAGGGTCCTCTATGCAAGACATAAAAAAATGGTATCTCCACGATGTGTGACCCTTTATACTAGTCATAAAAAAATGGAATCTCCACGATGTGTGACCATCTATGCTGGACATAAAAAAATGGAATCTCCACGATGCGTGACAGCCTATGCTAGTCATAAAAAATGGAATCTCCACGATGTGTGACCCTCTACGCTAGTCATAAAAAAAGTGAATTTCCACGACAAATGAACCTCTATGCTAGACGTAAAAAAATGGAATCTCCACGATTTTTGACCCTCTATGCTTGTCATGAAAAAATTAAATCTCCACGATGTGTGACCCTCTATGCTGGATATAAAAAAAATGGAATCTCCACGATGTTTGACCCTCTATGCTCGATATAAAAAAATGGAATCTCCACAATGTGTGACCCTCTATGCAAGACATAAAAGAAATGGAATCTCCACGATGCATGACCCTCTATGTTAGTCATAAAAAAATGGAATCTCCACGATGTGTGACCCTCTTTACTAGTCATGAAAAATGGAATTCCACAACGTTTGACCCTTAATGCTAGATGTAAAAAAATGGAATCTCCACGATGTGTTACCCTCTATGTTAGGCATAAAAAAATGGAATCTCCCGATGTGTGACCCTCTATGCTAGTCATAAAAAAATGGAATCTCCACAATATATGACCCTCTATGCTGGATATAAAAAAATTTAATCTCCATGATGTGTGACCCTCTATGCTACACATAAAAAAATGGAATCTCCCGATGTGTGACCCTCTATGCTAGTCATAAAAAAATGGAATCTCCACAATATATGACCCTCTATGCTGGATATAAAAAAATTGAATCTCCAAGATGTGTGACCCTCCATGCTAGACATAAAAAAATTGAATCTCCATGATGTGTGACCCTCTATGCTAGTTATAAAAAAATGGAATATCCACGATGTGTGACCCTATATGCTGGACATAAAAAAAATGTAATTTCCACGATGTGTGACCCTCTATGCTAATAAAAAAAAAATGAAATCTCCACGATGTGTGACCCTCTATGCTTGTCATAAAAAATGGAATCTCCACGATATGTGACCCTCTATGCTGGATATAAAAAAATTGAATCTCCACAATGCTTGATCTTCTATGCTAGTTATAAAAAAATGGAATCTCTAAGATGTGTGATCCTCTATGCTAGACATAAAAAATAGAATCTCCATAATGTGTGACCCTCTATGCTAGTTATAAAAAAAATGGAATCTCCACGATGTGTGACCCTCTATGCTGGACATAAAAAATGGAATCTCTATGATGTGTGACCCTCTATGCTAGTCATAAAAAATGGAATCTCCACGATGTGTGACACTCTATGCTGGATATAAAGAAATGGAATCTCCACGATGTGTGACTCTCTACGCTAGTCATAAAAAAAATGGAATCTCAACGATGTTTGACCCTCTATGCTAGTCATAAAAAAATGGAATTTCCATGATGTGTGACCCTCTATGCTAGTCATAAAGAATGGAATCTCTACGATGTGTGACCCTCTATGCTAGTCATGAAAAATGGAATTTCCACGATGTGTCACCCTCTATGCTTGACGTAAAAAAATGGAATCTCCACACTGTGTGACCCTCTATGCTAGTCATAAAAAAATGGAATCTCCACGATGTGTGACCCTCTATGCTTATCATAAAAATATGTAATCTCAACGATGTGTGACCCTCTATGCTAAACATAAAAAAAATGGAATCTCCACGATGTGTGACCCTCTATGATAAACATAAAATAATGGAATCTTCACGATGTGTGACCCTCTATGCAAGTCTTGTAAAAATAGAATCTCCACCATGTGTGAGCGTCTATGGTAGACATAAAAAAAAGGAATCTCCAAGATGTGTGATCCTCTATGCTAGACATAAGAAATAGAATCTCCACGCTGTTTGACCCACTCTGATTGTCATAAGAAAATGGAATCTCCACGATGTGTGACCCTCCATGCTTGTCATAAAAAATATGGAATCTCAACGGTGTTTGACCCTCTATGCAAGTCATAAAAAAAGGGAATCTCCACGATGTGTGACCCTCTATGCTAATCATAAAAAAAATGGAATCTCAACGATGTGTGACCCTCTATGCTAGTCATGAAAAAATGGAATATCCACGATATGTGACTCCTATATGCTAGACATAAAAAAATGTAATCTCCACGATGTGTGACCCTCTATGCTAGTCATAAAAAAATGGAATCTCCAAGATGTGTGATACTCGATGCTAGACATAAAAAATGGATTCTCCATAATGTGTGACCCTCTATGCTAGTCATGAAAAAATGGAATTTCCACGATGTGTGACCCTCTATGCTGGATATAAAAAATGGAATCTCCAAAATGTGTGACCTTCTATGCTAGTTATGAAAAAATAGAATCTCCACCATGTGTGACCCTCTATGCTAGACATAAAAAAATGGAATCTCCATGATGTGTGACCCTGTATGCTAGTCATAAAATATGGAATCTCCAAGATGTGTGATCCTCTATTCTAGACATAAAAAATAGAATCTCCTAAATGTATGACCCTCTATGCTAGTCATACAAAAATAGAGTCTCCACCATGTGTGACCCTCTATGCTAGACATAAAAAAAATGGAATCTCCATGATGTGTGACCCTCTCTGCTAGTCATAAAAAATGGAATCTCTACGATGTGTGACCCCCCTATGCAAGATATAAAAAATGGAATCTCCACGATGTGCTAGACATAAAAAAATGGGATCCCCACGTTGTAAGGCCCTCTATGCAGGACTTAAAAAAATGGAATTTCCACGATGTTTGACTCTCTATGCTAGTCATAAAAAAATGGAATCTCCACGATGTGTGACCCTCTCTGCCTGTCATAAAAAAATAGAATCTCAACGATATGTGACCCTCTATGCTAAACATAAAAAAATGGAATCTCCACGCTGTGTGACCCTCTATGCAAAACATAAAATAATTGAATCTTCACGATATGTGACCCTCTATGCTAGTCATAAAAAAGGGAATCCCCACGATGTTTGACCCTCTATGCTAATCATAAAAAAAAGAAATCTCCACGATATGTAACCCTTTATGCTAGTCATAAAAAAATGGTATCTCCAAGATCTGTGATCTTCTATGCTAGACATAAAAAATGGAATCTCCATAATATATGACCCTCTATGCTAGTCATAAAAAAATGGAATATCCACGATGTGTGACCCTCTATGCTGGACATAAAAAAATGGAATCTCCATAATGTGTGACCCTCTATACTAATTATAAAAAAATGGAATCTCACAATGTGTGACCCTCTATGCTGGTCATAAAAAAATGGAATATCCATGATGTGTGACCCTCTATGCTAGAAATAAAAAAATGGAATCTCCACGATGTGTAACCCTCTATGCTAGTCATAAAAAATGGAATCTCCACGATGTGTGACCCTCTATGCTATATATAAAAAAATGGAATCTCCACGATGTGTGACCCTCTATGCTAGTCATAAAAAAAAGGAATATCCAAAGATGTGTGACCCTCTATACTAGTCATAAAAAATAGAATCTCCACCATGTGTGACCCTCTATGCTAGACATAAAAAATGGAATCTCTACGATGTGTAGCCCTCTATGCTATACATAAAAAAAGGGAATCTCCACGATGTGTGACCCTCTCTGCTAGACATAAAAAAATAAAATCCCCATGATGTATGGTCCTCTATGCAAGACATAAAAAAATGGAATCTCCACGATGTGTGACCCTTTATACTAGTCGTAAAAAAATGGAATCTCCACGATGTGTGACCCTCTATGCTAGACATAAAAAAAATGGAATCTCCACGATGCGTGACCTCTATGCTAGTCATAAAAAATGGAATCTCCACGATGTTTGACCCTCTATGCTAGTCATAAAAAAAGGAATCTCAACGATGTGTGACCCTCTATGCTACTCATAAAATAATAGAATCTCCACCATGTGTGACCTTCTATGGTAGACATAAAAAAATGGAATCTCCATGATGTGTGACCCTCTATGCTAGTCATAAAAAATGGAATCTCTACGATGTGTAGCCCTCTATGCTAGACATAAAAAAGGGAATCTCCACTATGTGTGACCCTCTATGCTAGACATAAAAAAAATGGAATCCCCACGATGTATGGTCCTCTATGCAAGACATAAAAAAATGGTATCTCCACGATGTGTGACCCTTTATACTAGTCATAAAAAATGGAATCTCCACGATGTGTGACCCTCTATGCTAGTCATAAAAAAATGGAATTTCCACGACGTGTGACCCTCTATGCTAGACGTAAAAAAATGGAATCTCCACGATGTTTGACCCTCTATGCTAGTCATAAAAAAAATGAAATCCCCACGATGTGTGACCCTCTATGCTCGATATAAAAAAATGGAATCTCCACGATATATGACCCTCTATGCTGGATATAAAAAAATTGAATCTCCATGATGTGTGACCCTCTATGCAACGCATAAAAAAAATGGAATCTCCAGAATGTGTGACCCTCTATGATAGTTATAAAAAAATGGAATATCCACGATGTGTGACCCTCTATGCTAGATGTAAAAAAATGGAATATCCACGATGTGTTACCCTCTATGTTAGACATAAAAAAATGGAATCTCACGTTGTGTGACCCTCTATGCTAGACATAAAAAAAATGGAATCTCCACAATATGTGACCCTCTATGCTGGATATAAAAAAATGGAATATCCATGATGTGTGACCCTCATTACTAGGCATAAAAAAAATGGAATCTCCAGGATGTGTGACCCTCTATGCTAGTTATAAAAAAATGGAATATCCACGATGTGTGACCCTCTATGCTAGATGTAAAAAAATGGAATCTCACGATGTGTGACCCTCTATGCTAGTCATAAAAAAATGGAATCCACGATATATGACCCCCTATGCTGGATATAAAAAAATTGAATCTCCATGATGTGTGGCCCTCATTGCTAGGCATAAAAAAAATGGAATCTCCAGGATGTGTGACCCTCTATGATAGTTATAAAAAAATGGAATATCCACGATGTGCGACCCTCTATGCTGGACATAAAAAAATGTAATCTCCACGATGTGTGCCCTCTATGCTAGTCATAAAAAGAAATGGAATCTCAACGATGTGTGACCCTCTATGCTAGACATAAAAAAATGTAATCTCCACGATGTGTGACCCTCTATGCTAATCATAAAAAGAAATGGAATCTCAACGATGTGTGACCCTCTATGCTGGATATAAAAAAATTGAATCTCCACAATGTGTGACCTTCTATGCTAGTTATAAAAAAATGGAATCTCTAAGATGTGTGATCCTCGATGCTAGACATAAAAAATAGAATCTCCATAATGTGTGACGCTCTATGCTAGTTATAAAAAAATGGAATCTCCACGATGTGTGACCCTCTATGCTGGACATAAAAAATGGAATCTTCATGATATGTGACCCTCTATGCTAGTCATAAAAAATGGAATCTCCAGGATGTGTGACCCTCTATGCTGGATATAAAGAAATGGAATTTCCACGATGTGTGACTCTCTACGCTAGTCATAAAAAAAATGGAATCTCAACGATGTTTGACCCTTTATGCTAGTCATAAAAAAATTGAATCTCCACCATATGTGACCCTCTAAGCTAGACATAAAGAAAATGGAATTTCCATGATGTGTGACCCTCTATGCTAGTCATAAAGAATGGAATCTCAACGATGTGTGACCCTCTGTGTTAGACATAAAAAAATTGAATCTCCACGATGCGTGACCCCTCCATGCTAGACATAAAAAAATGGAATCTCCACAATGTATGGCCCTCTATGCTAGACATAAAAAAAATGGAATCTCCACGATGTTTGACCCCCGATACTAGTCATAAAAAAATGGAATATCCACGATAAGTGACCCTCTATGCTAGACATAAAAAATGGAATCTCCATGATGTGTGACCCTCTATGCTAGACGTAAAAAAATGGAATCTCCACGATGTGTGACCCTCTATGCTAGACATAAAAAAGGGAATATCCACGATGTGTGACCCTCTATGCTAGTCATAAAAAAATGGAATCTCCACGATGTGTGACCCTCTATGCTAGTCATAAAAAAATGGAATCTCCACGATGTATGACCCTCTATGCTTGTCATAAAAAATATAGAATCTCAACGATGTGTGACCCTCTATGCAAAACATAAAATAATGGAATCTTCACGATGTGTGACCCTCCACGCTAGTCATAAAAAAGGGAATCTCCACGATATGTGATCTTCTATGCTAATCATAAAAAAATGGAATTTCCACGATGTGTAACCCTCTATGCTAGTCATAAAAAAAATGGTATTTCCAAGATCTGTGATCCTCTATGCTAGACATAAAAAATGGAATCTCCATAATGTATGACCCTCTATGGTAGTCATGAAAAATGGAATCTCCACGATGTGTGACGCTCTATGCTGGTCATAAAAAAATGGAATCTCCATGATGTGTGACCCTCTACGCTAGACATAAAAAAATGGAATCTCCATGATGTGTAACCCTCTATGCTGGTCATAAAAAATGGAATCTCCACGATGTGTGACCCTCTATGCTGGATATTAAAAAATGGAATCTCCACGATGTGTGACCCTCTATGCTGGTCATAAAAAAATGGAATCTCCACAATGTGTGACCCTCTATGCTAGACATAAAAAAATGGAATCTCCATGATGTGTAACCCTCTATGCTAGTCATAAAAAAAAGGAATCTCAACGATGTGTGACCCTCTATGCTAGTCATCAAATAACAGAATCTCCACCATGTGTGACCCTCTAGGCTAGACATAAAAATATGGAATCTCCATGATGTGTGACCATCTATGCTAGTCATAAGAAATGAAATCTCTACGATGTGTAGCCTATTATGCTAGACAAAAAAAAAGGGAATCTCCACGATGTGTGACCCTCTATGCTAGACATAAAAAATGGAATCCCCACGATGTATGGTCCTCTATGCAGGACATAAAAAAATGGTATCTCCACGATGTGTGACCCTTTATACTAGTCATAAAAAAATGGAATCTCCACGATGTGTGACCCTCTATGCTAGACATAAAAAAATGGAATCTCCACGATGCGTGGCCGTCTCTGTTAGTCATAAAAAATGGAATATCCACGATGTGTGACCCTCTATGCTAGTCATAAAAAAATGGAATTTCCACGATGTGTGACCCTCTATGCTAGACGTAAAAAAATGGAATCTCCACGATGTTTGACCTTCTATGCTAGTCATAAAAAAATGGAATCTCCACGATGTGTGACCCTCTATGCTGGATATAAAAAAATGGAATCTCCACGATGTATGACCCTCTATGCTCGATATAAAAAAATGGAATCTCCACGATGTGTGACCCTCTATGCTAGATATAAAAAAATGGAATCTCCACGATGTGTGACCCTCTATACTAGTCATAAAAAAATAGAATTTCCACAACGTTTGACCCTTTATGCTAGACGTAAAAAAATGGAATCTCCACGATGTGTGACCCTCTATGCTAGACATAAAAAATGGAATCTCACTATGTCTGACCCTCCATGTTAATCATAAAAAAATGGAATCTCCACGATTTGTGACCCTCTATGCTGGATATAAAAAAAATGAATCTCCATGATGTGTGACCCTCTATGCTAGACATAAAAAATGGAATCTCCACGATGTGTGACACTCTATGCTAGTTATAAAAAGATGGAATCTAAACGATGTGTGACCCTCTATTGTGGACATAAAAAAATGTAATCTCCACGATATGTGACCCTCTATGCTAATCATAAAAAAAATGGAATCTCAACGATGTGTGACCCTCTATGCTAGTCATGAAAAAATGGAATCTCCACGATATGTGACCCCTCTATGCTAGACATAAAAAATTGGAATCTCCACAATGTATGACCTTCTATGCTAGTCATAAAAAATGGAACCTCTAAGATGTGTGATCCTCTATGCTAGACATAAAAAATGGAATCTCCATAATGTGTGACCCTCTATGCTAGTCATAAAAAAATGGAATCTCCACGATGTGTGACCCTCTATGCTGGACATAAAAAAATGGAATATCCATGATGTGTGACCCTCTATACTAATTATAAAAATATGGAATATCAACAATGTGTGACCCTCTATGCTGGTCATAAAAAAATGGAATCTCCATGATTTGTGACCCTCTATGCTAGATATTAAAAAATGGAATCTCCACGATGTGTGACCCTCTATGCTAGTCATAAAAAAAGGAATCTCAACGATGTGTGCCCCTCTATGCTAGTCATAAAATAATAGAATCTCCACCATGTGTGACCCTCTATGCTAGACATAAAAAAATGGAACCCAATGATGTATAACCCTCTATGCTAGTCATAAAAAATAGAATCTCCACGATGTGTGACCCTCTATACTAATTATAAAAATATGGAATATCAACAATGTGTGACCCTCTATGCTGGTCATAAAAAAATGGAATCTCCATGATTTGTGACCCTCTATGCTAGATATAAAAAAATGGAATCTCCACGATGGGTGACCTTCTATGCTAGTCATAAAAAAAAGGAATCTCAACGATGTGTGACCCTCTATGCTAGTCATAAAATAATAGAATCTCCACCATATGTGACCCTCTATGCTAGACATAAAAAAATGGAATCTCCATGATGTTTGACCCTCTATGCTAGTCATAAGAAATGGAATCTCTACGATGTGTGACCCTCTATGCTAGACATAAAAAAATGGAATCCTCACGATGTATGGTCCTCTTTGCAAGACATAAAAACATGTTATCTCCACGATGTGTGACCCTTTATACTAGTCATAAAAAAATGGAATTTCCACGATGTGTGACCCTCTACGCTAGACATAAAAAAATGGAATCTCCACGATGTGTGACCCTCTATGATAGTCATAAAAAAGGGAATTTTCACGACGTTTGACCCTCTATGCTAGACGTAAAATAATGGAATCTCCACGATGTTTGACCCTCTATGCTAGTCATAAAAAAAATGGAATCTCCACGATGTGTGACCCTCTATGCTGGATAAAAAAAATGGAATCTCCACGATGTGTGACCCTGTATGCTCGATATAAAAAAGTGGAATCTCTACGATGTGTGACCCTCAATGCTAGACATAAAAAAAATCGAATCTCCACAATGCATGTTCCTCTATGCTAGTCATAAAAAATGGAATCTCCACGATGTGTGACCCTCTATACTAGTCATAAAAAAATTGAATTTCCACAACGTTTGACCCTCTATGCTACACGTGAAAAAATAGAATCTCCACGATGTGTGACCCTTTATGCTAGACATAAAAAAATGGAATCTCACGATGTGTGACCCTCCATGCTAGTCATAAAAAAATGGAATCTACACGATGTGTGACCCTCTATGCTGGATATAAAAATAATGGAATATCCATGATGTGTGACCCTCTATGGTAGACATAAAAAATGGGATCTCAACAATGTGTGACCCTCTATGCTAGTTATATAAAAATGGAATTTCCACGATGTGTGACCCTCTATGCTGGACATAAAAAAATGTCATCTCCACGATGTGTGACCCTCTATGCTAATCATAAAAAAAATGGTGTCTCAATGATGTGTGACCCTCTATGCTAGTCATGAAAAAATGGAATCTCCACGATATGTGACTCCTCTATGCTAGACATAAAAAAAATGGAATCTCCACGATGTGTGACCCTCTATGCTAATCATAAAAAAATGGAATCTCCACGATGTGTGACCCTCTATGCTGGACATAAAAAAATATAATCTCCACGATGTGTGACCCCATATGCTAATCATAAAAAAATGGAATCTCAACGATGTGTGACCCTCTATGCTAGTCATGATAAAATGGAATCTCCATGATATGTGACCCCTCTATGCTAGACATAAAAAATGGAATCTCCACAATGTGTGACCTTCTATGCTAGTCATAAAAAATGGAATCTCTAAGATATGTGATCCTCTATGCTAGATATAAAAAATGGAATCTCCATAATGTGTGACCCTCTATGCTAGTCATAAAAAAATGGAATCTCCACGATGTGTGACCCTCTATGCTGGACATAAAAAAATGGAATCTCCATAATGTGTGACCCCCTATACTAATTATAAAAATATGGAATCTCAACAATGTGTGACCCTCTATGCTGGTCATAAAAAAATGGAATCTCCATGATGTGTGACCCTCTATGCTAGACATAAAAAAATGGAATCTCCATGATGTATAACCCTCTATGCTAGTCATAGAAAATGGAATCTCCACGATGTGTGACCCTCTATGCTAGTTATAAAAAAAATGGAATCTCCAAGATGTGTGACCCTCTATGCTAGTCATAAAAAAAGGAATCTCAACGATATGTGACCCTCTATGCTAGTCATAAAATAATAGAATCTCCACCATGTGTGACCCTCTATGCTAGACATAAGAAATGGAATCTCTAGGAGGTGTTGCCTCTATGCTAGACATAAAAAAATTGAATCTCCACGATGTGTGACCCTCTATGCTAGACATAAAAAAATGGAATCCCCACAATGTATGGTCCTCTATGCAAGACATAAAAAAATGGTATCTCCACGATGTGTGACCCTATATACTAGTCATAAAAAATGGAATCTCCACGATGTGTGACCCTCTATGCTAGACATAAAAAAAATGGAATCTCCACGATGCGTGACCGTCTATGCTAGTCATAAAAAATGGAATCTCCCCGATGTGTGACCCTCTATGCTAGTAAAAAAAAAATGAAATTTCCACGACGTGTGACCCTCTATGCTAGACGTAAAACAATGGAATCTCCACGATGTTTGAGCCTCTATGCTAGTCATAAAAAAAAATGAAATCTCCACGATGTATGACCCTCATTGCTCGATATAAAAAAATGGAATCTCCACGATGTGTGACCCTCTACGCTAGACAAAAAAAAATGGAATCTCCACGATGTGTGACCCTCTATGCTAGTCATTAAAAAATGGAATTTACACGACGTTTGACCCTCTATGCTAGACGTAAAATAATGGAATCTCCACGATGTTTGACCCTCTATGCTAGTCATAAGAAATGGAATCTCTACGAGGTGTTGCCTCTATGCTAGACATAAAAGGGAATCTCCACGATGTGTGACCCTCTATGCTAGTCATAAAAAAAAAATGGAATCTCCACGATGTATGACCCTCTATGCTGGATAAAAAAAATAGAATCTCCACGATGTGTGACCCTCGATGCTCGATATAAAAAAATGGAATCTCTACGATGTGTGACCCTCTATACAAGACATAAAAAAAAATCGAATCTCCACGATACATGTTCCTCTATGCTAGTCATAAAAAAATGGAATCTCCACGATGTTTGACCCTCTATACTAGTCATAAAAAAATTGAATTTATACAACGTTTGACCCTCTATGCTAGACATAAAAAAATGGAATCTCACGATGTGTGACCCTCCCTGCTAGTCATAAAAAAATGGAATCTCCACGATGTGTGACCCTCTATGATGGATATAAAAATGATGGAATCTCCATGATGTGTGACCCTCTATGGTAGACATAAAAAAATGGAATCTCCACGATGTGTGACCCTCTATGCTAGTTATATAAAAATGGAATTTCCACGATGTGTGACCCTCTATGGTGGACATAAAAAAATGTCATCTCCACGATGTGTGACCCTCTATGCTAATAATAAAAAAAATGGAATCTCAATGATGTGTGACCCTCTATGCTAGTCATGAAAAAATGGAATCTCAACGATATGTGACCCCTCTATGCTAGACATAGAAAAATGGAATCTCCACGATGTGTGACCCTCTATGCTAATCATAAAAAAATGGAACCTCCACGATGTGTGACCCTCTATGCTGGACATAAAAAAATGTAATCTCCACGATATGTGACCCTATATACTAATCATAAAAAAATAGAATCTCAACGATGTGTGACCCTCTATGCTAGTCATGATAAAATGGAATCTCCATGATATGTGACCCCTCTATGCTAGACATAAAAAATGGAATCTCCACAATGTGTGACCTTCTATGCTAGTCATAAAAAATGGAATCTCTAAGATATGTGATCCTCTATGCTAGAAATAAAAAATGGAATCTCCATAATGTGTGACCCTCTATGCTAGTCATAAAAAAATGGAATCTCCACGATGTGTGACCCTCTATGCTGGACATAAAAAAATGGAATCTCCATAATATGTGACCCTCTATACTAATTATAAAAATATGGAATCTCAACAATGTGTGACCCTCTATGCTGGTCATAAAAAATGGAATCTCCATGATGTGTGACCCTCTATGCTAGACATAAAAAAAATGGAATCTCCATGATGTATAACCTTCTATGCTAGTCATAAAAAATGGAATCTCCACGATGTGTGACCCTCTATGCTAGTTATAAAAAAATGGAATCTCCACGATGTCTGACCCTCTATGCTAGTCATAAAAAAAAGGAATCTCAACGATGTGTGACCCTCTATGCTAGTCATAAAATAATAGAATCTCCACCATGTGTGACCCTCTATGCTAGACATAAAAAAAGGGAATCTCCATGATGTTTGACCCTCTATGCTAGTCATAAGAAATGGAATCTCTACGAGGTGTTGCCTCTATGCTAGACATAAAAAAAGGGAATCTCCACGATGTGTGATCCTCTATGCTAGACATAAAAAAATGGAATCCCCACAATGTATGGGCCTCTATGCAAGACATAAAAAAATGGTATCTCCACGATGTGTGACCCTTTATACTAGTCATAAAAAATGGAATCTCCACGATGTGTGACCCTCTATGCTAGACATAAAAAAGATGGAATCTCCATGATGCATGACCGTCTATGCTAGTCATAAAAAATGGAATCTCCCCGATGTGTGACCCTCTATGCTAGTCATAAAAAAATGGAATTTCCACGACGTGTGACCCTCTATGCTAGACGTAAAAAAATGGAATCTCCACGATGTTTGACCCTCTATGCTAGTCATAAAAAAATAAAATCTCCACGATGTGTGACCCTCTATGCTAGACATAAAAAAATGTAATCTCTACGATGTTTGACCCTCTATGCTGGATATAAAAAAATTGAATCTCCACAATGTGTGACCGTCTATGCTAGTTATAAAAAAATGGAATCTCTAAGATGTGTGATCCTCGATGCTAGACATAAAAAATAGAATCTCCATAATGTGTGACCCTCCATGCTAGTTATAAAAAAATGGAATCTCCACGATGTGTGACCCTCTATGCTGGACATAAAAAATGGAATCTCCATGATGTGTGACCCTCTATGCTAGTCATAAAAAATGGAATCTCCAAGATGTGTGACCCTCTATGCTGGAAATAAAGAAATGGAATTTCTACGATGTGTGACTCTCTACGCTAGTCATATAAAAAATGTAATCTCAACGATGTTTGACCCCTTATGCTAGTCATAAAAAAATTGAATCTCCACCATGTGTGACCCTCTATGCTAGACATAAAAAAAATGGAATTTCCATGATGTGTGACCCTCTATGCTAGTCATAAAGAATGGAATCTCTACGATGTGTGACCCTCTGTGCTAGACATAAAAAAATTGAATCTCCACGATGTGTGACCCCTCCATGCTGGACATAAAAAAATGGAATCTCCACGATGTATGGCCCTCTATGCTGGACATAAAAAAAATAGAATCTCCACGATGTTTGACCCTCGATACTAGTCATAAAAAAATGGAATATCCACGATAAGTGACCCTCTATGCTAGACATAAAAAATGGAATCTCCACGATGTGTGACCCTCTATGCTAGACGTAAAAAAATGGAATCTCCACGATGTGTGACCCTCTATGCTAGACATAAAAAAATGGAATATCCACGATGTGTGACCCTCTATGCTAGTCATAAAAAAATGGAATCTCCACGATGTGTGACCCTCTATGCTAGTCATAAAAAAATGGAATCTCCATGATGTATTACCCTCTATGCTTGTCATAAAAAAATATAGAATCTCAACGATTTGTGACCCTCTATACAAAACATAAAATAATGGAATCTTCACGATGTGTGACCCTCTATGCTAGTCATAAAAAAGGGAATCTCCACGATGTGTGATCTTCTATGCTAATCATATAAAAAATGGAATCTCCACGATGTGTAACCCTCTATGCTAGTCATAAAAAAAATGGTATTTCCAAGATCTGTGATCCTCTATGCTAGACATAAAAAATGGAATCTCCATAATGTATAACCGTCTATGCTAGTCATTAAAAATGGAATCTCCATAATGTGTGACCCTCTATACTAATTATAAAAAAATGGAATCAAACAATGTGTGACCCTCTATGCTAGTCATGAAAAAATGGAATCTCCATGATATGTGACCCTCTATGCTAGACATAAAAAAATGGAATCTCCATGATGTGTAACCCTCTATGCTAGTCATAAAAAATGGAATCTCCACGATGTGTGACCCTCTATGCTGGATATTAAAAAATTGAATCTCCACGATGTGTGACCCTCTATGCTGGTCATAAAAAAATGGAATCTCCATGATGTGTGACCCTCTATGCTAGACATAAAAAAATGGAATCTCCATGATGTGTGACCCTCTATGCTAGTCATAAAAAATGGAATTTCTACGATGTGTGACCCCCTATGCATGATATAAAAAATGGAATCTCCACGATGTGCTAGACATAAAAAAATGGAATCCCCACGTTGTAAGGCCCTCTATGCAGGACTTAAAAAAAGGGAATTTCCACCATGTGTGACTCTCTATGCTAGTCATAAAAAAATGGAATCTCCACGATGTGTGACCCTCTCTGCTTGTCATAAAAAAAATAGAATCTCAACGATATGTGACCCTCTATGCTAAACATAAAAAAATGAAATCTCCACGATGAGTGACCCTCTATGAAAAACATAAAATAATGGAATCTTCACGATATGTGACCCTCTATGCTAGTCATAAAAAAGGGAATTCCCACGATGTGTGACCCTCTATGCTAATCATAAAAAATAGGAATCTCCACGATATGTAACCCTCTATGCTAGTCATAAAAAAATGGTATCTCCAAGATCTGTGATCCTCTATGCTAGACATAAAAAACGGAATCTCCATAATATATGACCCTCTATGCTAGTCATAAAAAAAATGGAATATCCACGATGTGTGACCCTCTATGCTGGACATAAAAAAATGGATTCTCCATAATGTGTGACCCTCTATACTAATTATAAAAAAAATGGAATATCAACAATGTGTGACCTTCTATGCTGGTCATAAAAAAATGGAATCTCCATGATGTGTGACCCTCTATGCTAGACATAAAAAAATGGAATCTCCACGATGTGTAATCCTCTACGCTAGTCATAAAAAATGGAATCTCCACGATGTGTGACCCTCTATGCTAGATATAAAAAAATGGAATCTCCACGATTTGTGACCCTCTATGCTAGTCATAAAAAAAGGAATATCAACGATGTGTGACCATCTATGCTAGTCATAAAATAATAGAATCTCCACCTTGTGTGACCCTCTATGCTACACATAAAAAATGGAATATCTACGATGTGTAGCCCTCTATGCTAGACATAAAAAAGGGAATCTCCACTATGTGTGACCCTCTATGCTAGACATAAAAAAATAAAATCCCCATGATGTATGGTCCCCTATACAAGACATAAAAAAATGGTATCTCCACGATGTGTGACCCTTTATACTAGTCATAAAAAAATGGAATCTCCACGATGTGTGACCCTCTATGCTAGACATAAAAAAAATGGAATCTCCACGATGCGTGACCGTCTATGCTAGTCATAAAAAATGGAATCTCCTCGATGTGTGACCCTCTATACTAGTCATAAAAAAATGGAATTTCCACAACGTTTGACCCTCTATGCTAGATGTAAAAAAATGGAATCTCCACGATGTGTTACCCTCTATGTTAGACATAAAAAAATGGAATCTCACAATGTGTGACCCTCTATGCTAGTCATAAAAAAATGGAATCTCCACGATATATTACCCTCTATGCTGGATATAAAAAAAATGAATCTCCATGATGTGTGACCCTCATTGCTAGACAAAAAAAAATGGAATCTCCACGATGTATGACACTCTATGCTAGTTATAAAAAGATGGAATCTAAACGATGTGTGACCCTCTATGCTGAATATAAAAAAATTGAATCTCCATGATGTGTGACCCCTCCATGCTAGACAAAAAAAATGGAATCTCCACAATGTATGACCTTCTATGCTAGTCATAAAAAATGAAACCTCTAAGATGTGTGATCCTCTATGCTAGACATAAAAAATGGAATCTCCATAATGTGTGACCCTCTATGCTAGTCATAAAAAAATGGAATCTCCACGATATGTGACCCCTCTATGCTAGACATAAAAAAATGGAATCTCCACAATGTATGACCTTCTATGCTAGTCATAAAAAATGAAACCTCTAAGATGTGTGATCCTCTATGCTAGACATAAAAAATGGAATCTCCATAATGTGTGACCCTCTATGCTAGTCATAAAAAAATGGAATCTCCACGATGTGTGACCCCTCCATGCTACGCATAAAAAAATGGAATCTCCACAATGTATGGCCCTCTATGCTAGACATAAAAAAATGGAATCTCCACGATGTTTGACCCTCGATACTAGTCATAAAAAAATGGAATAACCCCGATAAGTGACCCTCTATGCTAGACATAAAAAATGGAATCTCCACGATGTGTGACCCTCTATGCTAGACGTAAAAAAATGGAATCTCCACGATGTGTGACCCTCTATGCATGATATAAAAAAATGGAATCTCCACGATGTGTGACCCTCTATGCTCGATATAAAAAAAATGGAATCTCCAAGATGTGTGACCCTCTAGGCTAGACATAAAAAAAAATCGAATCTCCACGATGCATGACCCTCTATACTAGTCATAAAAAAATGGATTCTCCACGATGTGTGACCCTCTATACTAGTCATAAAAAAATGGAATTTCCACAACGTTTGACCCTCTATGCTAGACGTAAAAAAATGGAATCTCCATGAAGTGTGACCCTCTATACTAGACATAAAAAAATGGAATCTCCACGATGTGTGACACTCTATGCTAGTTATAAAAAGATGGAATGTAAACGATGTGTGACCCTCTATGCTGGACATAAAAAAATGTAATCTCCACGATGTGTGACCCTCTATGCTAATCATAAAAAAAATGGAATCTCAACAATGTGTGACCCTCTATGCTAGTCATGAAAAAATGGTATCTCCACAATGTATGATCTCCATAATGTGTGACCCTCTATGCTAGTCATAAAAAAATGGAATCTCCACGATGTGTGACCCTCTATGCTGGACATAAAAAAATGGAATCTCCATGATGTGTGACCCTCTATACTGATTACAAAAATATGGAATATCAACAATATGTGACCCTCTATGCTGGTCATAAAAAAATGGAATCTCCATGATTTGTGACCCTCTATGCTAGATATAAAAAAATGGAATCTCCACGATGTGTGACCCTCTATGCTAGTCATAAAAAAAGGAATCTCAACGATGTGTGCCCCTCTCTGCTAGTCATAAAATAATAGAATCTCCACCATGTGTGACCCTCTATGCTAAACATAAAAAATTGGAATCTCCATGATGTGTAACCCTCTATGCTAGTCATAAAAAATAAAATCTCCACGATGTGTGACCCTCTATGCTAGATATAAAAAAATGGAATCTCCAAGATGTGTGACCTTTTATGCTAGTAATTAAAAAAAGGAATCTCAACGATGTGTGACCCTCTATGCTAGTCATAAAATAATAGAATCTCCACCATGTGTGACCCTCTATGCTAGTCATAAGAAATGGAATCTCTACGATGTATAGCCCTCTATGCTAGACATAAAAATAGGGAATCTCCACGATGTGTGACCCTCTATGCTAGACATAAGAAAATGGAATCCTCACGATGTATGGTCATCTTTGCAAGACATAAAAACATGTTATCTCCACGATGTGTGACCCTTTATACTAGTCATAAAAAATGGAATCTCCACGATGTGTGACCCTCTACGCTAGACATAAAAAAATGGAATCTCCAGGATGTGTGACCCTCTATGCTAGTCATAAAAAAATGGAATTTCCACGACGTGTGACCCTCTATGCTAGACGTAAAATAATGGAATCTCCACGATGTTTGACCCTCTATGCTAGTCATAAAAAAATGGAATCTCCACGTTGTGTGACCCTCTATGCTGGATAAAAAAAATGGAATCTCCACGATGTGTGACACTCTATGCTCGATATAAGAAAATGGAATCTCTACGATGTGTGACCCTCTATGCTAGACATAAAAAAAATCGAATCTCCACGATGCATGTTCCTCTATGCTAGTCATAAAAAAATGGAATCTCCACGATGTGTGACCCTCTATACTAGTCATAAAAAAATGGAATTTCCACAACGTTTGACCATCTATGCTAGACGTGAAAAAATGGAATCTCCACGATGTGTGACCCTCTATGCTAGACATAAAAAAGGGAATCTCCACGATGTGTGACCCTCTATGCTGGATATAAAAATAATGGAATCTCCATGATGTGTGACCCTCTATGGTAGACATAAAAAAATGGAATCTCCACGATGTGTGACCCTCTATGCTAGTTATATAAAAATGGAATTTCCACAATGTGTGACCCTCTATGCTGGACATAAAAAAATGTCATCTCCACGATGTGTGACCCTCTATGCTAATCATAAAAAAAATTGGAATCTCAATGATGTGTGACCCTCTATGCTAGTCATGAAAAAATGGAATCTCCACGATATGTGACCCCTATATGCTAGACATAAAAAAATGGAATCTCCACGATGTGTGACCCTCTATGCTAATCATAAAAAAATGGAATCTCCATGATGTGTGACCCTCTATGCTGGACATAAAAAAATGTAATTTCCACGATGTGTGACCCTCTATGCTAATCATAAAAAAATGGAATCTCAACGATGTGTGACCCTCTATGCTAGTCATGATAAAATGGAATCTCCATGATATGTGACCCCTCTATGCTAGACCTAAAAAAATGGAATCTCCACAATGTGTGACCTATGCTAGTCATAAAAAATGGAATCTCTAAGATATGTGATCCTCTATGCTAGAAATAAAAAATGGAATCTCCATAATGTGTGACCCTCTATGCTAGTCATAAATAATGGAATCTCCACGATGTGTGACCCTCTATGCTGGACATAAAAAAATGGAATCTCCATAATGTGTGACCCTCTATACTAATTATAAAAATATGGAATCTCAACAATGTGTGACCCTCTATGCTGGTCATAAAAAAATGGAATCTCCATGATGTGTGACCCTCTATGCTAGACATAAAAAAATGGAATCTCCATGATGTATAACCCTCTATGCTAGTCATGGAAAATGGAATATCCACGATGTGTGACCCTCTATGCTAGACATAAAAAAAAGGAATCTCAACGATGTGTGACCCTCTATGCTAGTCATAAAATAATAGAATCTCCACCATGTGTGACACTCTATGCTAGACATAAAAAAATGGAATCTCCATGATGTTTGACCCTCTATGCTAGTCATAAGAAATGGAATCTCTACGAGGTGTTGCCTCTATGCTAGACATAAAAGGGAATCTCCACGATGTGTGACCCTCTATGCTAGACATAAAAAAATGGAATCCCCACAATGTATGGTCCTCTATGCAAGACATAATAAAATGGTATCTCCACGATGTGTGACCCTTTATACTAGTCATAAAAAAACGGAATCTCCACGATGTGTGACCCTCTATGCAGGACATAAAAAAAATGGAATCTCCACGATGCGTGACCATCTATGCGAGTCATAAAAAAATGGAATCTCCACGATGTGTGACCCTCTATGCTATTAATAAAAAAATGGAATTTCCACGACGTGTGACCCTCTATGCTAGACGTAAAAAAATGGAATCTCCACGATGTTTGACCCTCTATGCTAGTCATAAAAAAATGGAATCTCCATGATGTGTGACCCTCTATGCTGGATATAAAAAAATGGAATCTCTACGATGTGTGACCCTCTATGCTAGACATGATAAAACTCGAATCTCCACGATGCATGACCCTCTACGCTAGTCATAAAAATATTGGAATCTCCACGATGTGTGACCCTCTATACTAGTAAAAAAAAATGGAATTTCCGTAACGTTTGACCCTCTATGCTAGACGTGAAAAAATGGAATCTCCACGATGTGTGACCCTCTATGCTAGATATAAAAAAATGGAATCTCACGATGTGTGACCCTCCATGCTAGTCATAAAAAAATGGAATCTCCACGATGTGTGACCCTCTATGCTGGATATAAAAAAATTGAATCTCCATGATGTGTGACCCTCTATGCTAGAGAAAAAAAATGGAATCTCCACGATGTGTGACCCTCTATGCTGGACATAATAAAATGTAATCTCCACGATATGTGACCCTCTATGCTAATCATAAAAAAAATGGAATCTCAACGATGTGTGACCCTCTATGCTAGTTATGAAAAAATGGAATCTCCACGATATGTGACCCGTCTATGCCGGACATAAAAAAATGGAATCTCCACAATGTGTGACCTTCTCTGCTAGTCATAAAAAAGTGGAATCCTAAGATGTGTGATCCTCTATGCGAGTCATAAAAAATGGAATTTCCATGATGTGTGACCCCTCTATGCTAGACATAAAAAAATTTAATCTCCACGATGTATGTCCCTCTATGCTAGACATAAAAAAAATGGAATCTCCACGATGTTTGACCCTCTATACTAGTCATAAAAAAATGGAATCTCCACGATGTGTGACCCTCTATGCTAGTCATAAAATAATAGAATCTCCACCATGTGTGACCCTCTATGCTAGAGATAAAAAAATGGAATCTCCATGATTTTTGACCCTCTATGCTAGTCATAAGAAATGGAATCTCTACGATGTATAGCCCTCTATGCTAGACATAAAAATAGGGAATCTCCACGATGTGTGACCCTCTATGCTAGACATAAGAAAATGGAATCCTCACGATGTATGGTCATCTTTGCAAGACATAAAAACATGTTATCTCCACGATGTGTGACCCTTTATACTAGTCATAAAAAAATGGAATCTCCACGATGTGTGACCCTCTACGCTAGACATAAAAAAATGGAATCTCCAGGATGTGTGACCCTCTATGCTAGTCATAAAAAAATGGAATTTCCACGACGTGTGACCCTCTATGCTAGACGTAAAATAATGGAATCTCCACGATGTTTGACCCTCTATGCTAGTCATAAAAAAATGGAATCTCCACGTTGTGTGACCCTCTATGCTGGATAAAAAAAATGGAATCTCCACGATGTGTGACACTCTATGCTCGATATAAGAAAATGGAATCTCTACGATGTGTGACCCTCTATGCTAGACATAAAAAAAATCGAATCTCCACGATGCATGTTCCTCTATGCTAGTCATAAAAAAATGGAATCTCCACGATGTGTGACCCTCTATACTAGTCATAAAAAAATGGAATTTCCACAACGTTTGACCATCTATGCTAGACGTGAAAAAATGGAATCTCCACGATGTGTGACCCTCTATGCTAGACATAAAAAATGGAATCTCCACGATGTGTGACACTCTATGCTGGATATAAAAATAATGGAATCTCCATGATGTGTGACCCTCTATGGTAGACATAAAAAAATGGAATCTCCACGATGTGTGACCCTCTATGCTAGTTATATAAAAATGGAATTTCCACGATGTGTGACCCTCTATGCTGGACATAAAAAAATGTCATCTCCACGATGTGTGACCCTCTATGCTAATCATAAAAAAAATGGAATCTCAATGATGTGTGACCCTCTATGCTAGTCATGAAAAAATGGAATCTCCACGATATGTGACCCCTATATGCTAGACATAAAAAAATAGAATCTCCACGATGTGTGACCCTCTATGCTAATCATAAAAAAATGGAATCTCCATGATGTGTGACCCTCTATGCTGGACATAAAAAAATGTAATTTCCACGATGTGTGACCCTCTATGCTAATCATAAAAAAATGGAATCTCAACGATGTGTGACCCTCTATGCTAGTCATGATAAAATGGAATCTCCATGATATGTGACCCCTCTATGCTAGACCTAAAAAAATGGAATCTCCACAATGTGTGACCTATGCTAGTCATAAAAAATGGAATCTCTAAGATATGTGATCCTCTATGCTAGAAATAAAAAATGGAATCTCCATAATGTGTGACCCTCTATGCTAGTCATAAATAATGGAATCTCCACGATGTGTGACCCTCTATGCTGGACATAAAAAATGGAATCTCCATAATGTGTGACCCTCTATACTAATTATAAAAATATGGAATCTCAACAATGTGTGACCCTCTATGCTGGTCATAAAAAAATGGAATCTCCATGATGTGTGACCCTCTATGCTAGACATAAAAAAATGGAATCTCCATGATGTATAACCCTCTATGCTAGTCATGGAAAATGGAATATCCACGATGTGTGACCCTCTATGCTAGACATAAAAAAAAGGAATCTCAACGATGTGTGACCCTCTATGCTAGTCATAAAATAATAGAATCTCCACCATGTGTGACACTCTATGCTAGACATAAAAAAATGGAATCTCCATGATGTTTGACCCTCTATGCTAGTCATAAGAAATGGAATCTCTACGAGGTGTTGCCTCTATGCTAGACATAAAAGGGAATCTCCACGATGTGTGACCCTCTATGCTAGACATAAAAAAATGGAATCCCCACAATGTATGGTCCTCTATGCAAGACATAAAAAAATGGTATCTCCACGATGTGTGACCCTTTATACTAGTCATAAAAAAATGGAATCTCCACGATGTGTGACCCTCTATGCAGGACATAAAAAAAATGGAATCTCCACGATGCGTGACCGTCTATGCTAGTCATAAAAAAATGGAATCTCCACGATGTGTGACCCTCTATGCTATTCATAAAAAAATGGAATTTCCACGACGTGTGACCCTCTATGCTAGACGTAAAAAAATGGAATCTCCACGATGTTTGACCCTCTATGCTAGTCATAAAAAAATGGAATCTCCATGATGTGTGACCCTCTATGCTGGATATAAAAAAATGGAATCTCTACGATGTGTGACCCTCTATGCTAGACATGATAAAACTCGAATCTCCACGATGCATGACCCTCTACGCTAGTCATAAAAAATTGGAATCTCCACGATGTGTGACCCTCTATACTAGTAAAAAAAAATGGAATTTCCGTAACGTTTGACCCTCTATGCTAGACGTGAAAAAATGGAATCTCCACGATGTGTGACCCTCTATGCTAGACATAAAAAAATGGAATCTCACGATGTGTGACCCTCCATGCTAGTCATAAAAAAATGGAATCTCCACGATGTGTGACCCTCTATGCTGGATATAAAAAAATTGAATCTCCATGATGTGTGACCCTCTATGCTAGAGAAAAAAAATGGAATCTCCACGATGTGTGACCCTTTATGCTAGTTATAAAAAAATGGAATTTCCACGATGTGTGACCCTCTATGCTGGACATAATAAAATGTAATCTCCACGATATGTGACCCTCTATGCTAATCATAAAAAAATGGAATCTCAACGATGTGTGACCCTCTATGCTAGTTATGAAAAAATGGAATCTCCACGATATGTGACCCGTCTATGCCTGACATAAAAAAATGGAATCTCCACAATGTGTGACCTTCTCTGCTAGTCATAAAAAAGTGGAATCCTAAGATGTGTGATCCTCTATGCGAGTCATAAAAAAATGGAATTTCCATGATGTGTGACCCCTCTATGCTAGACATAAAAAAATTTAATCTCCACGATGTATGTCCCTCTATGCTAGACATAAAAAAAATGGAATCTCCACGATGTTTGACCCTCTATACTAGTCATAAAAAAATGGAATCTCCACGATGTGTGACCCTCTCTGCTAGACATAAAAAAATGGAATCTCCACGATAAGTGACCCTCTATGCTAGTCATTAAAAAATGGAATCTTCACGATGTGTGACCCTCTATGCTAGACGTAAAAAAATGGAATCTCCACGATGTTTGACCCTCTATGCTAGACATAAAAAAATGGAATATCCACGATGTGTGACCCTCTATGCTAGTCATAAGAAAATGGAATCTCCACGATGTGTGACCCTCTATGCTCTATATAAAAAAATGGAATCTCCACGATGTTTGTTTGATCCTCTATGCTAGTCATAAAAAAATGGAATTTGAACGATGTGTAACCCTCTCTGCTAGTCATAAAAGAATGAAATTTCCACGATGTGTGACCCTCTATGCTAGACATAAAAAAAATGGAATCTCCACGATGCGTGACCGTCTATGCTAGTCATAAAAAATGGAATCTCCTCGATGTGTGACCCTCTATACTAGTCATAAAAAAATGGAATTTCCACAACGTTTGACCCTCTATGCTAGATGTAAAAAAATGGAATCTCCACGATGTGTTACCCTCTATGTTAGACATAAAAAAATGGAATCTCACAATGTGTGACCCTCTATGCTAGTCATAAAAAAATGGAATCTCCACGATATATTACCCTCTATGCTGGATATAAAAAAAATGAATCTCCATGATGTGTGACCCTCATTGCTAGACAAAAAAAAAATGGAATCTCCACGATGTATGACACTCTATGCTAGTTATAAAAAGATGGAATCTAAACGATGTGTGACCCTCTATGCTGAATATAAAAAAATTGAATCTCCATGATGTGTGACCCCTCCATGCTAGACAAAAAAAATGGAATCTCCACAATGTATGACCTTCTATGCTAGTCATAAAAAATGAAACCTCTAAGATGTGTGATCCTCTATGCTAGACATAAAAAATGGAATCTCCATAATGTGTGACCCTCTATGCTAGTCATAAAAAAATGGAATCTCCACGATATGTGACCCCTCTATGCTAGACATAAAAAAATGGAATCTCCACAATGTATGACCTTCTATGCTAGTCATAAAAAATGAAACCTCTAAGATGTGTGATCCTCTATGCTAGACATAAAAAATGGAATCTCCATAATGTGTGACCCTCTATGCTAGTCATAAAAAATGGAATCTCCACGATGTGTGACCCCTCCATGCTAGACATAAAAAAATGGAATCTCCACAATGTATGGCCCTCTATGCTAGACATAAAAAAATGGAATCTCCACGATGTTTGACCCTCGATACTAGTCATAAAAAAATGGAATAACCCCGATAAGTGACCCTCTATGCTAGACATAAAAAATGGAATCTCCACGATGTGTGACCCTCTATGCTAGACGTAAAAAAATGGAATCTCCACGATGTGTGACCCTCTATGCATGATATAAAAAAATGGAATCTCCACGATGTGTGACCCTCTATGCTCGATATAAAAAAAATGGAATCTCCAAGATGTGTGACCCTCCAGGCTAGACATAAAAAAAATCGAATCTCCACGATGCATGACCCTCTATACTAGTCATAAAAAAATGGATTCTCCACGATGTGTGACCCTCTATACTAGTCAAAAAAAATGGAATTTCCACAACGTTTGACCCTCTATGCTAGACGTAAAAAAATGGAATCTCCATGAAGTGTGACCCTCTATACTAGACATAAAAAAATGGAATCTCCACGATGTGTGACACTCTATGCTAGTTATAAAAAGATGGAATCTAAACGATGTGTGACCCTCTATGCTGGACATAAAAAAATGTAATCTCCACGATGTGTGACCCTCTATGCTAATCATAAAAAAAATGGAATCTCAACAATGTGTGACCCTCTATGCTAGTCATGAAAAAATGGTATCTCCACAATGTATGATCTCCATAATGTGTGACCCTCTATGCTAGTCATAAAAAAATGGAATCTCCACGATGTGTGACCCTCTATGCTGGACATAAAAAAATGGAATCTCCATGATGTGTGACCCTCTATACTGATTACAAAAATATGGAATATCAACAATATGTGACCCTCTATGCTGGTCATAAAAAAATGGAATCTCCATGATTTGTGACCCTCTATGCTAGATATAAAAAAATGGAATCTCCACGATGTGTGACCCTCTATGCTAGTCATAAAAAAAGGAATCTCAACGATGTGTGCCCCTCTCTGCTAGTCATAAAATAATAGAATCTCCACCATGTGTGACCCTCTATGCTAAACATAAAAAATTGGAATCTCCATGATGTGTAACCCTCTATGCTAGTCATAAAAAATAAAATCTCCACGATGTGTGACCCTCTATGCTAGATATAAAAAAATGGAATCTCCAAGATGTGTGACCTTTTATGCTAGTCATAAAAAAAAGGAATCTCAACGATGTGTGACCCTCTATGCTAGTCATAAAATAATAGAATCTCCACCATGTGTGACCCTCTATGCTAGTCATAAGAAATGGAATCTCTACGATGTATAGCCCTCTATGCTAGACATAAAAATAGGGAATCTCCACGATGTGTGACCCTCTATGCTAGACATAAGAAAATGGAATCCTCACGATGTATGGTCATCTTTGCAAGACATAAAAACATGTTATCTCCACGATGTGTGACCCTTTATACTAGTCATAAAAAATGGAATCTCCACGATGTGTGACCCTCTACGCTAGACATAAAAAAATGGAATCTCCAGGATGTGTGACCCTCTATGCTAGTCATAAAAAAATGGAATTTCCACGACGTGTGACCCTCTATGCTAGACGTAAAATAATGGAATCTCCACGATGTTTGACCCTCTATGCTAGTCATAAAAAAATGGAATCTCCACGTTGTGTGACCCTCTATGCTGGATAAAAAAAATGGAATCTCCACGATGTGTGACACTCTATGCTCGATATAAGAAAATGGAATCTCTACGATGTGTGACCCTCTATGCTAGACATAAAAAAAATCGAATCTCCACGATGCATGTTCCTCTATGCTAGTCATAAAAAAATGGAATCTCCACGATGTGTGACCCTCTATACTAGTCATAAAAAAATGGAATTTCCACAACGTTTGACCATCTATGCTAGACGTGAAAAAATGGAATCTCCACGATGTGTGACCCTCTATGCTAGACATAAAAAATGGAATCTCCACGATGTGTGACCCTCTATGCTGGATATAAAAATAATGGAATCTCCATGATGTGTGACCCTCTATGGTAGACATAAAAAATGGAATCTCCACGATGTGTGACCCTCTATGCTAGTTATATAAAAATGGAATTTCCACGATGTGTGACCCTCTATGCTGGACATAAAAAAATGTCATCTCCACGATGTGTGACCCTCTATGCTAATCATAAAAAAAATGGAATCTCAATGATGTGTGACCCTCTATGCTAGTCATGAAAAAATGGAATCTCCACGATATGTGACCCCTATATGCTAGACATAAAAAAATGGAATCTCCACGATGTGTGACCCTCTATGCTAATCATAAAAAAATGGAATCTCCATGATGTGTGACCCTCTATGCTGGACATAAAAAAATGTAATTTCCACGATGTGTGACCCTCTATGCTAATCATAAAAAAATGGAATCTCAACGATGTGTGACCCTCTATGCTAGTCATGATAAAATGGAATCTCCATGATATGTGACCCCTCTATGCTAGACCTAAAAAAATGGAATCTCCACAATGTGTGACCTATGCTAGTCATAAAAAATGGAATCTCTAAGATATGTGATCCTCTATGCTAGAAATAAAAAATGGAATCTCCATAATGTGTGACCCTCTATGCTAGTCATAAATAATGGAATCTCCACGATGTGTGACCCTCTATGCTGGACATAAAAAAATGGAATCTCCATAATGTGTGACCCTCTATACTAATTATAAAAATATGGAATCTCAACAATGTGTGACCCTCTATGCTGGTCATAAAAAAATGGAATCTCCATGATGTGTGACCCTCTATGCTAGACATAAAAAAATGGAATCTCCATGATGTATAACCCTCTATGCTAGTCATGGAAAATGGAATATCCACGATGTGTGACCCTCTATGCTAGACATAAAAAAAAGGAATCTCAACGATGTGTGACCCTCTATGCTAGTCATAAAATAATAGAATCTCCACCATGTGTGACACTCTATGCTAGACATAAAAAAATGGAATCTCCATGATGTTTGACCCTCTATGCTAGTCATAAGAAATGGAATCTCTACGAGGTGTTGCCTCTATGCTAGACATAAAAGGGAATCTCCACGATGTGTGACCCTCTATGCTAGACATAAAAAAATGGAATCCCCACAATGTATGGTCCTCTATGCAAGACATAAAAAAATGGTATCTCCACGATGTGTGACCCTTTATACTAGTCATAAAAAAACGGAATCTCCACGATGTGTGACCCTCTATGCAGGACATAAAAAAATGGAATCTCCACGATGCGTGACCGTCTATGCTAGTCATAAAAAAATGGAATCTCCACGATGTGTGACCCTCTATGCTATTCATAAAAAAATGGAATTTCCACGACGTGTGACCCTCTATGCTAGACGTAAAAAAATGGAATCTCCACGATGTTTGACCCTCTATGCTAGTCATAAAAAAATGGAATCTCCATGATGTGTGACCCTCTATGCTGGATATAAAAAAATGGAATCTCTACGATGTGTGACCCTCTATGCTAGACATGATAAAACTCGAATCTCCACGATGCATGACCCTCTACGCTAGTCATAAAAAATTGGAATCTCCACGATGTGTGACCCTCTATACTAGTAAAAAAAAATGGAATTTCCGTAACGTTTGACCCTCTATGCTAGACGTGAAAAAATGGAATCTCCACGATGTGTGACCCTCTATGCTAGATATAAAAAAATGGAATCTCACGATGTGTGACCCTCCATGCTAGTCATAAAAAAATGGAATCTCCACGATGTGTGACCCTCTATGCTGGATATAAAAAAATTGAATCTCCATGATGTGTGACCCTCTATGCTAGAGAAAAAAAATGGAATCTCCACGATGTGTGACCCTCTATGCTAGTTATAAAAAAATGGAATTTCCACGATGTGTGACCCTCTATGCTGGACATAATAAAATGTAATCTCCACGATATGTGACCCTCTATGCTAATCATAAAAAAAATGGAATCTCAACGATGTGTGACCCTCTATGCTAGTTATGAAAAAATGGAATCTCCACGATATGTGACCCGTCTATGCCTGACATAAAAAAATGGAATCTCCACAATGTGTGACCTTCTCTGCTAGTCATAAAAAAGTGGAATCCTAAGATGTGTGATCCTCTATGCGAGTCATAAAAAATGGAATTTCCATGATGTGTGACCCCTCTATGCTAGACATAAAAAAATTTAATCTCCACGATGTATGTCCCTCTATGCTAGACATAAAAAAAATGGAATCTCCACGATGTTTGACCCTCTATACTAGTCATAAAAAAATGGAATCTCCACGATGTGTGACCCTCTATGCTAGTCATAAAATAATAGAATCTCCACCATGTGTGACCCTCTATGCTAGAGATAAAAAAATGGAATCTCCATGATTTTTGACCCTCTATGCTAGTCATAAGAAATGGAATCTCTACGATGTATAGCCCTCTATGCTAGACATAAAAATAGGGAATCTCCACGATGTGTGACCCTCTATGCTAGACATAAGAAAATGGAATCCTCACGATGTATGGTCATCTTTGCAAGACATAAAAACATGTTATCTCCACGATGTGTGACCCTTTATACTAGTCATAAAAAAATGGAATCTCCACGATGTGTGACCCTCTACGCTAGACATAAAAAAATGGAATCTCCAGGATGTGTGACCCTCTATGCTAGTCATAAAAAAATGGAATTTCCACGACGTGTGACCCTCTATGCTAGACGTAAAATAATGGAATCTCCACGATGTTTGACCCTCTATGCTAGTCATAAAAAAATGGAATCTCCACGTTGTGTGACCCTCTATGCTGGATAAAAAAAATGGAATCTCCACGATGTGTGACACTCTATGCTCGATATAAGAAAATGGAATCTCTACGATGTGTGACCCTCTATGCTAGACATAAAAAAAATCGAATCTCCACGATGCATGTTCCTCTATGCTAGTCATAAAAAAATGGAATCTCCACGATGTGTGACCCTCTATACTAGTCATAAAAAAATGGAATTTCCACAACGTTTGACCATCTATGCTAGACGTGAAAAAATGGAATCTCCACGATGTGTGACCCTCTATGCTAGACATAAAAAATGGAATCTCCACGATGTGTGACACTCTATGCTGGATATAAAAATAATGGAATCTCCATGATGTGTGACCCTCTATGGTAGACATAAAAAAATGGAATCTCCACGATGTGTGACCCTCTATGCTAGTTATATAAAAATGGAATTTCCACGATGTGTGACCCTCTATGCTGGACATAAAAAAATGTCATCTCCACGATGTGTGACCCTCTATGCTAATCATAAAAAAAATGGAATCTCAATGATGTGTGACCCTCTATGCTAGTCATGAAAAAATGGAATCTCCACGATATGTGACCCCTATATGCTAGACATAAAAAAATGGAATCTCCACGATGTGTGACCCTCTATGCTAATCATAAAAAAATGGAATCTCCATGATGTGTGACCCTCTATGCTGGACATAAAAAAATGTAATTTCCACGATGTGTGACCCTCTATGCTAATCATAAAAAAATGGAATCTCAACGATGTGTGACCCTCTATGCTAGTCATGATAAAATGGAATCTCCATGATATGTGACCCCTCTATGCTAGACCTAAAAAAATGGAATCTCCACAATGTGTGACCTATGCTAGTCATAAAAAATGGAATCTCTAAGATATGTGATCCTCTATGCTAGAAATAAAAAATGGAATCTCCATAATGTGTGACCCTCTATGCTAGTCATAAATAATGGAATCTCCACGATGTGTGACCCTCTATGCTGGACATAAAAAAATGGAATCTCCATAATGTGTGACCCTCTATACTAATTATAAAAATATGGAATCTCAACAATGTGTGACCCTCTATGCTGGTCATAAAAAAATGGAATCTCCATGATGTGTGACCCTCTATGCTAGACATAAAAAAATGGAATCTCCATGATGTATAACCCTCTATGCTAGTCATGGAAAATGGAATATCCACGATGTGTGACCCTCTATGCTAGACATAAAAAAAAGGAATCTCAACGATGTGTGACCCTCTATGCTAGTCATAAAATAATAGAATCTCCACCATGTGTGACACTCTATGCTAGACATAAAAAAATGGAATCTCCATGATGTTTGACCCTCTATGCTAGTCATAAGAAATGGAATCTCTACGAGGTGTTGCCTCTATGCTAGACATAAAAGGGAATCTCCACGATGTGTGACCCTCTATGCTAGACATAAAAAAATGGAATCCCCACAATGTATGGTCCTCTATGCAAGACATAAAAAAATGGTATCTCCACGATGTGTGACCCTTTATACTAGTCATAAAAAAACGGAATCTCCACGATGTGTGACCCTCTATGCAGGACATAAAAAAATGGAATCTCCACGATGCGTGACCGTCTATGCTAGTCATAAAAAAATGGAATCTCCACGATGTGTGACCCTCTATGCTATTCATAAAAAAATGGAATTTCCACGACGTGTGACCCTCTATGCTAGACGTAAAAAAATGGAATCTCCACGATGTTTGACCCTCTATGCTAGTCATAAAAAAATGGAATCTCCATGATGTGTGACCCTCTATGCTGGATATAAAAAAATGGAATCTCTACGATGTGTGACCCTCTATGCTAGACATGATAAAACTCGAATCTCCACGATGCATGACCCTCTACGCTAGTCATAAAAAATTGGAATCTCCACGATGTGTGACCCTCTATACTAGTAAAAAAAAATGGAATTTCCGTAACGTTTGACCCTCTATGCTAGACGTGAAAAAATGGAATCTCCACGATGTGTGACCCTCTATGCTAGATATAAAAAAATGGAATCTCACGATGTGTGACCCTCCATGCTAGTCATAAAAAAATGGAATCTCCACGATGTGTGACCCTCTATGCTGGATATAAAAAAATTGAATCTCCATGATGTGTGACCCTCTATGCTAGAGAAAAAAAATGGAATCTCCACGATGTGTGACCCTCTATGCTAGTTATAAAAAAATGGAATTTCCACGATGTGTGACCCTCTATGCTGGACATAATAAAATGTAATCTCCACGATATGTGACCCTCTATGCTAATCATAAAAAAAATGGAATCTCAACGATGTGTGACCCTCTATGCTAGTTATGAAAAAATGGAATCTCCACGATATGTGACCCGTCTATGCCTGACATAAAAAAATGGAATCTCCACAATGTGTGACCTTCTCTGCTAGTCATAAAAAAGTGGAATCCTAAGATGTGTGATCCTCTATGCGAGTCATAAAAAATGGAATTTCCATGATGTGTGACCCCTCTATGCTAGACATAAAAAAATTTAATCTCCACGATGTATGTCCCTCTATGCTAGACATAAAAAAAATGGAATCTCCACGATGTTTGACCCTCTATACTAGTCATAAAAAAATGGAATCTCCACGATGTGTGACCCTCTATGCTAGTCATAAAATAATAGAATCTCCACCATGTGTGACCCTCTATGCTAGAGATAAAAAAATGGAATCTCCATGATTTTTGACCCTCTATGCTAGTCATAAGAAATGGAATCTCTACGATGTATAGCCCTCTATGCTAGACATAAAAATAGGGAATCTCCACGATGTGTGACCCTCTATGCTAGACATAAGAAAATGGAATCCTCACGATGTATGGTCATCTTTGCAAGACATAAAAACATGTTATCTCTACGATGTGTGACCCTTTATACTAGTCATAAAAAAATGGAATCTCCACGATGTGTGACCCTCTACGCTAGACATAAAAAAATGGAATCTCCAGGATGTGTGACCCTCTATGCTAGTCATAAAAAAATGGAATTTCCACGACGTGTGACCCTCTATGCTAGACGTAAAATAATGGAATCTCCACGATGTTTGACCCTCTATGCTAGTCATAAAAAAATGGAATCTCCACGTTGTGTGACCCTCTATGCTGGATAAAAAAAATGGAATCTCCACGATGTGTGACACTCTATGCTCGATATAAGAAAATGGAATCTCTACGATGTGTGACCCTCTATGCTAGACATAAAAAAAATCGAATCTCCACGATGCATGTTCCTCTATGCTAGTCATAAAAAAATGGAATCTCCACGATGTGTGACCCTCTATACTAGTCATAAAAAAATGGAATTTCCACAACGTTTGACCATCTATGCTAGACGTGAAAAAATGGAATCTCCACGATGTGTGACCCTCTATGCTAGACATAAAAAATGGAATCTCCACGATGTGTGACACTCTATGCTGGATATAAAAATAATGGAATCTCCATGATGTGTGACCCTCTATGGTAGACATAAAAAAATGGAATCTCCACGATGTGTGACCCTCTATGCTAGTTATATAAAAATGGAATTTCCACGATGTGTGACCCTCTATGCTGGACATAAAAAAATGTCATCTCCACGATGTGTGACCCTCTATGCTAATCATAAAAAAAATGGAATCTCAATGATGTGTGACCCTCTATGCTAGTCATGAAAAAATGGAATCTCCACGATATGTGACCCCTATATGCTAGACATAAAAAAATGGAATCTCCACGATGTGTGACCCTCTATGCTAATCATAAAAAAATGGAATCTCCATGATGTGTGACCCTCTATGCTGGACATAAAAAAATGTAATTTCCACGATGTGTGACCCTCTATGCTAATCATAAAAAAATGGAATCTCAACGATGTGTGACCCTCTATGCTAGTCATGATAAAATGGAATCTCCATGATATGTGACCCCTCTATGCTAGACCTAAAAAAATGGAATCTCCACAATGTGTGACCTATGCTAGTCATAAAAAATGGAATCTCTAAGATATGTGATCCTCTATGCTAGAAATAAAAAATGGAATCTCCATAATGTGTGACCCTCTATGCTAGTCATAAATAATGGAATCTCCACGATGTGTGACCCTCTATGCTGGACATAAAAAAATGGAATCTCCATAATGTGTGACCCTCTATACTAATTATAAAAATATGGAATCTCAACAATGTGTGACCCTCTATGCTGGTCATAAAAAAATGGAATCTCCATGATGTGTGACCCTCTATGCTAGACATAAAAAAATGGAATCTCCATGATGTATAACCCTCTATGCTAGTCATGGAAAATGGAATATCCACGATGTGTGACCCTCTATGCTAGACATAAAAAAAAGGAATCTCAACGATGTGTGACCCTCTATGCTAGTCATAAAATAATAGAATCTCCACCATGTGTGACACTCTATGCTAGACATAAAAAAATGGAATCTCCATGATGTTTGACCCTCTATGCTAGTCATAAGAAATGGAATCTCTACGAGGTGTTGCCTCTATGCTAGACATAATAGGGAATCTCCACGATGTGTGACCCTCTATGCTAGACATAAAAAAATGGAATCCCCACAATGTATGGTCCTCTATGCAAGACATAAAAAAATGGTATCTCCACGATGTGTGACCCTTTATACTAGTCATAAAAAAATGGAATCTCCACGATGTGTGACCCTCTATGCAGGACATAAAAAAAATGGAATCTCCACGATGCGTGACCGTCTATGCTAGTCATAAAAAAATGGAATCTCCACGATGTGTGACCCTCTCTGCTATTCATAAAAAAATGGAATTTCCACGACGTGTGACCCTCTATGCTAGACGTAAAAAAATGGAATCTCCACGATGTTTGACCCTCTATGCTAGTCATAAAAAAATGGAATCTCCATGATGTGTGACCCTCTATGCTGGATATAAAAAAATGGAATCTCTACGATGTGTGACCCTCTATGCTAGACATGATAAAACTCGAATCTCCACGATGCATGACCCTCTACGCTAGTCATAAAAAATTGGAATCTCCACGATGTGTGACCCTCTATACTAGTAAAAAAAATGGAATTTCCGTAACGTTTGACCCTCTATGCTAGACGTGAAAAAATGGAATCTCCACGATGTGTGACCCTCTATGCTAGACATAAAAAAATGGAATCTCACGATGTGTGACCCTCCATGCTAGTCATAAAAAAATGGAATCTCCACGATGTGTGACCCTCTATGCTGGATATAAAAAAATTGAATCTCCATGATGTGTGACCCTCTATGCTAGAGAAAAAAAATGGAATCTCCACGATGTGTGACCCTCTATGCTAGTTATAAAAAAATGGAATTTCCACGATGTGTGACCCTCTATGCTGGACATAATAAAATGTAATCTCCACGATATGTGACCCTCTATGCTAATCATAAAAAAATGGAATCTCAACGATGTGTGACCCTCTATGCTAGTTATGAAAAAATGGAATCTCCACGATATGTGACCCGTCTATGCCTGACATAAAAAAATGGAATCTCCATAATGTGTGACCTTCTCTGCTAGTCATAAAAAAGTGGAATCCTAAGATGTGTGATCCTCTATGCGAGTCATAAAAAAATGGAATTTCCATGATGTGTGACCCCTCTATGCTAGACATAAAAAAATTTAATCTCCACGATGTATGTCCCTCTATGCTAGACATAAAAAAAATGGAATCTCCACGATGTTTGACCCTCTATACTAGTCATAAAAAAAATGGAATCTCCACGATGTGTGACCCTCTCTGCTAGACATAAAAAAATGGAATCTCCACGATAAGTGACCCTCTATGCTAGTCATAAAAAAATGGAATATTCACGATGTGTGACCCTCTATGCTAGACGTAAAAAAATGGAATCTCCACGATGTTTGACCCTCTATGCTAGACATAAAAAAATGGAATATCCACGATGTGTGACCCTCTATGCTAGTCATAAGAAAATGGAATCTCCACGATGTGTGACCCTCTATGCTCTATATAAAAAAATGGAATCTCCACGATGTTTGTTTGATCCTCTATGCTAGTCATAAAAAAATGGAATTTGAACGATGTGTAACCCTCTCTGCTAGTCATAAAAGAATGAAATTTCCACGATGTGTGACCCTCTATGCTAGACATAAAAAAATTGAATCTTCACGATGTGTGACCCTCTATGCTAGACCTAAAAAAAATGGAATCTCTACGATGTGTGACCCTCTTGGACATAAAAAAAATGGAATCACCAGGATATGTGACCCTCTATCCTAGTCATGAAAAATGGAATCTCCACGATGTGTGACCCTCTATGCTAGACATCAAAAAATGGAATCTCCACGATGTTTGACCCTCTATGCTAGTCATAAAAAAATGGAATCTCCACGATGTTTGACCCTCTATGCTAGACATTAAAAAATGGAATCTCTAGGATGTGTGACCCTCTATGCTAGACATAAAAAATGGAATTTCCACGATGTATGACCCTCTCTGCTAGTCATAAAAAAATGGAATCTCAACGATGTGTGACCCTTTATGCTAGTCATAAATAAATGGAATTTCCACGATGTGTGGCTCTCTATGCTAGTCATAAGAAAAGGGAATCTTGACGATGTGTGACCCTCTATGCTAGTCATAAAAAAAATGGAATCACAACTATGAGGGATCCTTTATGCTAGACATAAAAAATGGAATCACAACTATGAGGGATCCTCTATGCTAGACATAAAAAATGGCATCACAACTATGAGGGAACCTCTATGTCAGATATAGAAAAGATGGATTTGTAAAAATGTGTGGATGCGTTCTTGCAACACCACCACTTGCAACTCTGTGACTTAAAGCAATGTTTGTATTTATACCTAAAGTACAATAAATTAAATAAAACAAACTACATCTCTGAGTTTGCTTGTTGCTTCGCTAAGAAATTCAACCCCTTTACATATTTTCCCTTTAACAAAAAAAAAATGAATTTAAGAAATTAAACTTCCCAAATAGTTTATCTAAAAGATCGTATACCCTGACTGAAAAAAAAAATTGTGATATCGTAAATCCTTTATCTTTAGATTAACAATTTTAACACAATCGTACAAAAATTATCCCTTTTAAATGAGTTATATGATAAAATGATATCCCATGAAATATTACCACAATGAAATTATATGGCACTAACAATCAAGAAAAATTCTAAATAATAAGGAATGCACGTGTTCTTGCCGGTACCTTACACAGAAGTTAGGCCTCACTGGAAATTAACATGTGTTTAGCCTACTAAGTTTTTTTTTTTTTTTAAATTTCATAAATTTTACTTCACTTAATTTTTTACACAAAATAAACTTTCATATAATGCATAATATATTTGATAAATCTTCACCACTGTGATAACTGCCGCTCAAAATGAAGACGAAGCTCAACTCGTTAAAGACGGTTGACTACCCTGCTGAACAACGGGATTAAAGCCTACCACGCGGGTTTTAAAAACACACGCTTTGGAGGTTTTCTTCCACGGTTCCAACTTCAGTGATAAAAGAATTTACTTTGAATGAAATTGAGATTCGTCAAGTCGCTAAAGACAGAAAAGGGGGAATTTTACGTTAAGCACAATAAATTGAAATTACTATCTTAGCAGATCCTGGCAAGGTCGCCTATTTATGTTACGTGCCTGTATGCTTGTGAGTCTGGCCTTGCTTAAGGAACTCAGGGCGTACACAAAAGAGAATAATGGTAAGGTCGCCAGTCGGCAATAAGACAAGGAATACCGACAAAATAGATATATTTACAATAATATTTAAATAAAAATTAATAAAAGGGGAGCACAACAGATAGCTCTTTATATTTCAAGTAAGCCACAGGGTACTTCACGGGGAGTTGGCTCACGTGGAGTTAGGAAGGCCACTGCGATCTCATTCCCTGGATAGCGAATTAAATTGAATAATTAACCGCTCTCTTACTTCTACAGGCTGGAACACTATAAAGTTGTGTGGTTAAAAACTTTAAGCAAATTAGATAAAAGTGCAAACTTAGGAATTTAAACACTACACGTGGGAAACAACACTGTCAAAGGGTTAATTAATTAAGGTTAGGAGCAACGGCACACGTGGTTGGGATATAAGGAATATGATAAAAAGGTTCAGTGGGTAGGATCTTTCTTTAAAGGATGAAAGGAAAAAATAGGAGGAGATAAGAGAGGGAGAAGGGAGTCTGGGTAAGGAAGATGAGGATCTCGAAATCAGACACCTTACCTTAGTAAAAAGGACTCTGGTTCCTCCCTTGTGGAGGATGTGTCACAGGTCCTGCCTCTCTGATGTCTTGAGGGTGAAGAGAGGTGATGTTCCTCTCCCAGATGTTGGTTAGCAAGGAAGGGTGATGTTCTTGGGTCAGCTTAACTCCCTTTTACCCCCAAGAGGTGGGGGTGGGGGTGAGGGGGGATTGGCCTGACCGCTGTTTCATTAGTCAGGCCTTGTCATGTATCCCGACACCCCCATCAATAGGCTTCATGACTTCTCCCGAATCCTTTGTGGCGGCGTTTTAACAGCCACGTGTTTTGAAGATGTCTGGAATGAGACCTCAGGGGAGTAGACTGGTATAGGATGGTTGGACATATGGTGAGGCTCTAGGCAGGGTCCCAATGCTTGTGGCATTTCGACTCGTCCTTGCTGGCAGGGTCTTTGTTTGAAAAATGTGGCGTAATGACTGCCATGAATAACTATATATATATATATATATATATATATATATATATATATATATATATATATATATATATATATATATATATATATATATATATACATATATATATATATATATATATATATATATATATATATATATATATATATGTTACGGTCATTTTGAGGAATTGATCATTTTGCAAACTGCCCGGTCATTTTGGAAAATGACCAAAATATCTGTCAGTATGCAAAATGCCCAAATAATTGTGGTCATTTTGGAAAATGACCTGAAGTTTGGTCATTTTGCAAAATGACTATTAGTATCGTTGGTCATTTTGTAAAATTACCCTAATAGCTGCTGGTCATTATGCAAAAATAAATAAATAGTAACTTAAAATTGATTAGGAAAAGTCTAAGTATCAATAAAGGTGTGTGTTTTATTTATTCAACATTAAAAACTTACATTACACATTACAAGTATATTTGAATATTGATAGAACTAAAACTGAACTTGAAAATTATTTCAACAATTATCAAAATTAGCATTATCTGACTTGTTTGAACAAGAGTTGCTGCATTTGCATCTGCTGTTGCACAATACTCCGTTTTTGAAGCACTTACAGCGTCTGCTCCGACATGACTGGGTGCAGCTATACTTACTCATCCCCTGGCCATGTCCCATCGAATTTGCAATAGCTACCTCTCGCAGACTTCACTTCGCGATCCTTTATTACCTCTTCGAGTGACATAAATTTTTCAGCACATAAAGTGAACTGATTCCGACTGTACACCAGTTTAGGTAAACCATATTTTGTCCCTAGTTTGTAAGTTCCGCCATCCATTGTCTCAGTTATAATTGCCTTT
>NC_090736.1:86918989-86941489 GCF_036898095.1 Palaemon carinicauda
TGAATACAACGAATATTACAATACAGAAAACGACATTGACAAAATCTAGGACGCACTGGTCCCGGATTTTATTCAATGTCTTTAGACAGCATAAGAATTAATTGAAATAAAAAAGAGACATCATACTTAAGAACTAGATTAACGAGAATTATAACAAAAACAATATTTACAGAGTTATAAATAAAGTGTTTGATGAAACCCGTACACTATAGTAAAAAGTCGGAAAAATTGGTCAACATGGAGGAGCCGATACACCATGCAAGGCTAAATACCCTCCAGGATAGCCACTTCAACTGAAGGGAGGACAGTAAGGATGGTTTTGAGAAGAAAAAGAATCAGAAGAGGAAAAGACAACCTCTTGATAAACCACCAGACATCCATGGCCCTTCCATTAAGCCTGCCCAACACACCCTTTAAAAAAAAAAGAGGAAGAAAAAAAAATAATAAGACAGAATAGTGTGCTCGAGTGTACCCTCAAACAAGAGAACTCTAACCCAAGACAGTGGAAGATCATGGTACAGAAGCTATGGCAGTACCCAAGAATACAGAACAATGGTTTAATTAAGGAGTGTCCTTCTCCTAGAAGAGCTGCTTACTATAGCTAAAGAGTCTCTCCTACCCTTACCAAGAGGAAAGTACACTGAACAATTGCAGTACAGTAATTAACCCCTTGGGTGATGAAGTGTTTAGTATCTCATTGTTGTCAGGTTTATTAGGAAAGGCGAGAATATGTAAAGAATAGGCCAGACTATTCTGTGTAAGTGTAGGCAAAGAAATAATAAGCCGTGACCAGAGAGAGGGATCCAATATATTACTGACTGGCCAATAAAAGGATCTAATATCCCTCTAGTGGTAGTATCTCAACGGGAGACTGGTGCCCTAGCCAACCTACTATATATATATATATATATATATATATATATATATATATATATATATATATATATATATATATATATATATATATATATATATATATATATATATATATATATATATATATACATATACACTGTACATACATACAACAACATTTATATATATATATATATATATATATATATATATATATATATATATATATATATACATATATATATATATATATATATACATATATATATATATATATATATATATATATATATATATATATATATATATATATATATATATGTATATACACTTACATGTGAGAGAGAGAGAGAGAGAGAGAGAGAGAGAGAGAGAGAGAGAGAGAGAGAGAGAGAGAGAGAGAGAGAGAGAGAGAGAGAAAAAATTCTCTGAATTAAAATCTTTAAATCTTTTCACTAAAGGGACCTCGTTCCTTTTAACACAATAACTGTAACCTAATCGACTTCTAACAGTCCGTTTTGGCCACAATGATTAGCCATCATGAAAACCTTCGGTATATTCAAAGGACAGCTAAGCCCAATTGAGTTCTTCTCTACACATTATGACCATAGCAAATAACACACAACGTGATCTTATTACTCTATATTAAATACCGAGACCCATACACAGTACAAAAGATTAATACAGCATATGTATATATTTAAACCACAGGGCAGAGGAGGTTAACTGTTGGCAAATCACGGTTACAGAAATTCTATATCAATAAATAGTCGAGAACAAGAAGAAATGTAATTCACCATATTTTCAAAATGTATTCTACGGTTACAATAATTTTTACATGTAACAGATTTTATTAATGTAAACTCATGCGATCGAATACTGCCCTTTTATGTCGTAACTAAATGAGTCAGAGATATAGAGTGGCATAGTTTTCCATTGAGACTTAATTAATGGAAGGGTTTTATCTCTGAAGACTTTTGTAAGAGCTTACTTCTGCCTTAATAGCAGGACTCGATTAATCAAAATATATATTTCCCAGAAAGGTTTGACGTTCTGCTTCAATTTGTAAGTCTAGTCTATTTTTCCATTATTGAACCTGGAAAATATGTTGAAGAGACACACCTGTCTTTCATTCTACTCCTGTGGCTTCTATTATATACAATGAATACAATCATACACACACACAAACACACACACACACATACAGTATATATGTATATATATATATATACATATATATATATATATATATATATATATATATATATATATATATATATATATATATATATATATATATATATATTTACATATACGTATATATGTATAAATATATATATATATATATATATATATATATATATATATATATATATATATATATATATATATTTACATATACGTATATATGTATATATATATATATATATATATATATATATATGCCTGTACCAGTGATCTATATATAAAATAAAATGGCCTTTATTCATAAAATAATTTTGGCCAAGCGCCATGCTACCAGCCCAAGGACTCCAACACCGAAAGCAGCCCAGTGCAGAAAAGAAATACAGATATAATGAAATATATATATATATATATATATATATATATATATATATATATATATATATATATATATATATATATTTATATATATATATATATATATATATATATATATATATATATATGTATATATATATATATATATATATATATATATATATATATATATATATATATATATATATATAACAGACGTAATAAGAAACTGTTAAATATATTCAGATCAATAACAACAATAAAATATATCAGTCATATATAAAACTATGAATCGAGACTTTTGTTGTCAAGCTGTTCAACAGAAAAACCTTTGCAACAGGCTTGAATTTTTCAAGTTCCATCGATTTAACCACCAGAGTAGGAAAATCATTCTACAATCTGTCACAGCTGGAATAAAGCATTTAGAACAATGAGTTGTGTTGAGCCTTATGATGGAGAAGCAGACTGATAGAATTAAACCGCATATCCAGTACTACATACTGGATGATAGTCTGGGAATATCACAATGCAAGGGATAGTCAGAATTTTGAAAAATCGTATGCAACATGCATAAAGAACTCACTGAACGACAATACCAGCACCAGGAAAAAGAAATTTATTCACCGGAAATATTTGTCAAACAACTTGAGATGAGAGTCAGCAGCTGAAGACCAGACTGGGGAAAATTTCTTCAAGATGAGTAGAATGGAAGAACTAAAATATTTTCTAAGGATAGATTGGTCATCAAAAATATTTACAAGATTTTATCAATGTGCCATTTTCTTTTTTATGCAACTGAAGAAGAAACATCCAGAATATGTTTCTGAAAATTAGATTTGCAAATAGGACAACACCTAGAAGAGATGTTTTATTTCTAATAAACCATCTTCTTGATTGAATTCGATCGTAAACTAACAGTTTAAACACACTTGCTGTGCCTCAAAAAATAAAGATAAGAATGAATAATCATATATTTACTTATTCTTCGCCCTGATATATAAAACCCCTGATTTTTACTGGTTAACCAGCTTAATAATTTTCCACAGCACTTTGTAGATGACTGTTGAGCCGTATTTTCAAGCGTTTGGGCTCAATTCTATACTAGTAAGGAGAGTTGGAGAGTTGATGCAAACCCGTACCAGTACGCTAAAAGGCTACATCCTAGGATAGGTTCAGTTGAAGACTTCCCTTTATTTATATTTTTATCAAATTTATCGTTGATTCTTCCCATGGAAATTCTTTGCTTCCTTCGTAAGTGCGTGTTTATATAAAATATGAACAAATAAAAATTTGTTGATCATCTTCAAGCTTTTCTCGATTGATAAAAACTGATTAAAAGACTTGTCCGGTGGTTGTCAGTTATGATGTTAGTGCCATCTTTTCAATGATTAAGTGAAGGTTCCTTATTTAAATGGTATATAATTAGGTGTTGGCTAAGATATATTTTTTGCACTCATGAAGTACTCCATACGTTTATATATAAGTTCATTAACATTTTGATTGATTTAGAATCTTTGAAGTTTCCCACTTTATGACTTTATTTCATAATGAAATAAGTGTGTCTTAATGTTTGATGAGCTAGAATTAGAAAACTTGTTGTAAGCATACAATTTGAGAGGAAAGACGAATAATGCACAAAGATACGCCATTCATCGTTCAGTACTTACAGCTGGACGTGTTCTGAGCATTTTTTTTATTCGTTTTCTTCATATGAAATAAAAGACAAACTTTTTCTCACCATTATCACCTAAAATCTTATCACTTGACTGAATATAATTGTATAGAAAAAGTGAAAGTACGCAAAACTTTCCTGGCTTACCAGCTATTCTTTATCCTTTGGGTAATAAAAAAGGTCTATCTGTCCTCAGGCCATTTCTTTACCTCTTCATTGAAATGCAAAGAAGACGGCACCTTTGATGGGGAGAGGTAGGCTACAATTTATCGGAGATTCCAGCGGAAATTGGATTCCATTTAACTTCATAAAGATTCCTTACAACAACACGCATAGGAATGATCTTATTCTCTCTCTCTTTGTCTCTCTATCTACCTGCCTATCTAGCTCTATGTAATGCACCTGGGTACCTACACGCATACACATACACCAATATATGAAGAGGTAATGAAATGGCCTCAGAACGGACAGACTTGTTTTTATTACCTAAAGGATAAAGAAAGCTGTAAGCCAGGAAAGTTCTGCGTACTTTCACTTTTTCATATATATATATATATATATATATATATATATATATATATATATATATATATATATATATATATATGTATATATATACATATACATATATATATGTATATATATATATATATATATATATATATATATATATATATATATATATATATATGCATATATATATACATATACATATATATATATATATATATATATATATATATATATATATATATATATATATATATATATAAAGAGGTGTGTAGGTACCCACATGCGTTACATAGAGATAGATAAGCAGGTAGATAGAAAGAGAGAATAAGGCGATCGTTAATATGTGTGTTGGTGTAAGGAATCTTCATAAGGTTAAATGGAATCCAATTCCCGCTGGAATCTCCGATAAATCGTAGCCTACCTCTCCCCATCAAAGGTGCCGTCTTCTTTGCATTTCAATGAAGATGTAAAGAAATGGCCTGAGAACGGATGGACCTTTTTTTTATTACCCAAAGGATAAAGAATAGCTGGTAAACCAGGAAAGCTCTGTGTAGATTTACTTTTTCTATATACATATATATATATATATATATATATATATATATATATATATATATATATATATATATATATATATATATCTATATGTGTATATATATATATATATATATATATATATATATATATATATATATATATATATATATATATATATATATATATATATATATATATATATTAGGCCGTTTCCCCTAGAAAAGAGTGGGTTCTGAGAAAAGAGTAACAAAACAGTCGCGAGCATAATAATCATTTGATTGCAAATCCCGTCATCCTGTGCGTGAAGTTTCCACAACAGTAGTGGCATTTAACCCTCACACATAAGGTCCGTTAGCAGCACGGTGAACCCTTCCATATACTGAGTCATTCACCCCTATCATAGAGCCAACCAATCGTGCAAAAGATTAGGAAGAGAACTAAATGTTCCGAGGAAGCCTGGGGTGGAAAATATGAAGAGGCTGTTGAGCCATCTCTTCTTAATGGTAGTGAGGTGTGGATGCTGAATACGGATAAAATAAGCTGAAGCTATTGAAGGGAACTGTTTGCATAGTAAGTATTTGAGGATTGGTCTGGTGAGATATGTGGATGTACATAGCAGTAGTAAAAATGTCGGGATAAATGAAAGGTTGGATCAGAGTATTTTGAGATGGTTCTGTCGTGAGGAAAACATAGACGGCAATAGGCTAGTGAAAAGTCTATACTTTAATGGTCGCTCATCAATGCCAGAGGCAAGGGACAGTGAAAATGCCTTAGAAACTGGTCATATATCCATATGATCAGCGCCAAAGGTTTCTACCCAAGCTAGGACGAGAGATGGCCTAGCAATGGCTGTTGGTGATTCAGCAGGTGGACCTATAGGCTCCCCCAAATCCCGTATCCTTAGCTCACAAGGATGGCGATGTTGCAGACACTACAAGAACTATCGAGTTTAAGCGGAACTTTATCTCCCGATAGCAGAACGCAAGACAGGGAAGTTTCCAATAATTATTTGAAGAAGAAGAACAATATACCTCAGACTTAGTATTAGTTCGTACTCTAAACTTCAATGACAAAAATCCAAAAGGTAAGGATTACAATGAAATTATATTTCTATTCTATTTCGAATACAGTTTACTCTGATGATGATATCATATCTCAAGATATTCAAACTTGACTTCTTTCACAATAATACAGAAGGAAGTTTCTGCCAGAACTATTTCAAAGAATGTTGACAAGATACCAATTTATTGTTAATAGAAAAGATAGAAACCTGAACATTCAGATACAATCCTACAGTAATTATATCGTTCAGGCAAATTATTATAAACTTATCAACTACAAATCGAGTTGATTCTAATTCTTTAGTTCCAACAGCAATTACAGTAAATACATCATAATAATAATCTCAAGCATGAACAACAATGAATAAGATTTGAGTAACTTTATCAGTGGAACATGGTTCCAATAAAATACTTTATCAATAAGTATTTAAGTGTTGTCATATGATTAAGAATACAGTATGGATTGAGATTTAAAGAGGACTTTATCTGATACAGATTGGCAGAATTGAAGGAAGAGAATTAATAATTTCCCCGTTGACATTATAAACAAAATAGGTGATTTGATGATCAAACTTGACTCTCTCTCTCTCTCTCTCTCTCTCTCTCTCTCTCTCTCTCTCTCTCTCTCTCTCTCTCTCTCTCTCTCTCTCTCTCTCTCCCTTAGCCCATCAGTTCTTTCAAATTTACTCAGTTGTTAAATTGTTCGAAGGGATGATACAGTAACAGGAATGGGAAAATGGTAATTGTATATTAGAGAAGCAAATATGCTGTGGGAGCTTTTGGGGATCTGGACTGACCAGTGATTCTTTTTATCAAATAAGAAATAAGCTGTTAGATTTATAGGTACCTCACTCGTAGTGACATCACCTCCTCTTAATTATTCTTGATACAAAAACAGTGACATGATTTATTCCAGGCCAATGATGATCACTCGTTTTCCAGTAATAAAATGGAGAGGGATATGAAATATACAATTTATATATTATCAAGCGGTTCATGCAAACACAATGAAACATGAACGCGATGAACAATAAAAAATTATACACACATACATATATTTTTAAGTCTGAGAGATATATTTTCAAGTAAACTCAACCAGATATTCAAGTTGAACTTTTGCCAGCAGAGTATTCATTCCACATATTTACATGCAACAGATAAAAGTTTGTTTAATACTGTCTGTACTCTGTCACTTGGGGAGAATACTTGAGGAGACATAATGCTATTTTTAAGCATCCTATTATGTGAAATTTATTTTACTATAAACACAAAGCCTTCTATAACGCACACGTAAAGTACACGACTGTAATCTTTTGGCCTCTTGGTTCATTATAACATTATCATTAGAAACTGACATTTGCATAACGATAAAAAAGGGCGTTTGGCTATGTCATTATCCGGCTAAATATATCCTAAAAAAATTAACTTTAAATGCGTGGTGGAAGGAATAGAAAAAAAATAAGCAAGAAATCATTGATTAAATTGGTTATTGCCACGTTTCATGCTCCGATACCTTTATAAAGAAAGTATGATCCGTGCGTTCTCATTAAAATTCCGTTCAGTCTCATCTGCATAGGTAGCAGAACGCCTTGGTCGTTAATGGGCACACACTCTTGGGATAGTTATGGATAGTCTAAGAATATTAGTTTCAGTAAACTTTCCTCATACAACTGCCGATTCATTAGTATCTTGTCTTTTGTAGCATATAATGTCTTCATGCATCTTGAATTACTTACACAAATTTTCCAACCTTTTAACTACCCTAGCTCTTGAAATACCGTGCAGATCCTACCGCCAGAGAGTTATTGGGTTCTTTGGCTGGCCATATAGTACTGCTTAGTATCCCTCTATGCTTACGCCTCAATAATAACCGAAAAATTCTTCTTCACTCAAGGGGCTAACTACTGCGCTGTAATTGTTCAGTGACTACCTTCCACTTGGTAAAGGATGAAGAGACTCTTTAGCTTTGGTAAGCAGCTCTTCTAGGAGAAGGACAGGCCAGAATGAAACCATTGCCCCAGTCTCTGTACCTTGGTCTTCCACTGTCTTGGGTTAGAGTTCTCTGGCTTGAGGGTACCAATCAGGCACACTATCCTATTTGTTTCTTTATTTCCTTTCCTCACTGGTCTATTTTCCCTGTTGGGGCCCTTTAGCTTGTAGCATTCTGCTCTTCACAATAGGGTTGTAGCTTAGCTAAAAACAATAATAATAAATACTCTCTTCCTTATTTAGTCCACAGTCACTGGCAGAATGTAAGGCTAAGACGCCATAGCTATTCTATTAAAAGTTAATACGTGTGTATAGAGGTCAACCAGTAGTATGGGGTCGAAGCATGGAATACTGTCCAGTGATAGTCTTTTCTTTCACCATACAAGGCACCATTAATTGGCATTTCCTCTAACTGTTCCTTCATTGAGTACCTCTTTTTCCTTTCGCTGCATAATGTTTTCAGAGAGCATATTGCAGTTTGATGGAGCTTTTCAAGTTGACCACTGCAGCCATAAGGAAAACTATGCAAACATACTGTACTGCACGTGTTTCACAAAAGCTTGTACAATATAACTATTAACACAGCCTGTTTAAGCTTTCATTTTTTCATGCATTAGCTGGTTTGAATATTTGTAACGTTCTTGCTCACAAGTACTTGTATATAAGCTCCTTGCTTGTTTAAAAAAGTTCAGTTGTATTCCTCTCGCTTCTAACAGCCAACTTGCACAATTGGTGACTGCCGGAGGAACAGCTCCCTCCCCCCTTCCCCCTCACTGCTGTGCCCTACTGCATGATGATGCCGCCCTCCAATCCCATCTCTTCTCTCTATGCCACATCCATGGAACTACTGCCCTTCGCCAGTACAAGGGCAATTTACTTGGTTTCAGTGCGCCAAGTTTCAGATTCGCATCAAGGGCGTGACTCACTCAAGCACCAAAGCAGACTAAGTCTTCACGGCGATCCCAGAGGACATTTTCCCAGAAATCTTTGATTGACTTTGAAAACAAGGGGACACCCTAAAAGCATACGACACCCTCAAAACATACCTTCTGGGGTTGTGGCGGGATGTTGCAAAACAACCCCCACACCCTGAATCACACTTACTGACAATGGTCTCCACAAAACAAACTTTCCCCTTACGTTATCAGCAGCGGGACTCTTGGACAAAAGGACAAAAATCAAAACAAAATATATCCTAAAAACTATATTTCCTTACAAACTAAAACGCTCAACATAAACCAAAAAAAAAAAAAAAACACACTTATCAATAATCATACACTTAACACAAAACAGGCATTAATCATACCACCATTCAAATAAACCCTCAAAATAAATAACGCTTAAAAACTTACAAAACATACAAAAACGTAACATAATTCAAATAAACCAAATTTAAACCCTAACAAAACTTAAAACTAAACCGCACAACCAATATGCAATAATATATATATATATATATAATTCTGAGTGGACACTATCGTCCACACAAGGGCCAACAGTCTTTAATTGCCTCAAAACCAAAACTTTGTAGCAACCGCGACACTGACAAATATCAACACAACTGCATTAATTGATTTTGGGTCGTGAGCGTTGCCATCATAATCATCATCGACATACGTAATCTTGTTAACAGGCCAGGTCATCAACGCTTGGTCAATCCAAATGAGCAGTCTAACACAATCAATTACAGGCCAGTTCATCAACAATTAACCAAATCCAAGCAGTCGTGCTAAGTTCCTTATTATAGCCAAGTCGTCAACAATCACTTTCACATAAATCTTCTCCCCAAAGGAGGAATCACGGCCTGCCAAAATAAAAAAGAAAAACACTTACGAACACTTCTAGCTAACTGAACTATCGCACTATAATCAAAGATAAATAATAAATTATTCCTATCATTCACAATCACGACAAGCAAAGATAAACAAAACTGTACTTACTTTTGAAATATATAATAACTTCCACGTTGGTCGAAAAATGATTAAATAAGGTAAAATCCAGCATTCAAACACAACTGAATCGAACAGCAGTCAAATCAAAATAAGCATTCACCCAAGACATTCACCACTGTCGTAACCTAACTAAAAACATAAACAAACAATCTCATTTAAACCAACAGTCTTTCTCACCACAAACAATCGATACACTAACTACTTTCGCTCGCTAAGACAATCTCTCTCTCTCTCTCTCTCTCTCTCTCTCTCTCTCTCTCTCTCTCTCTCTCTCTCACTCTCTCTCTGTCTCTCTCTCTCTCTCTCTCTCTCTGGATTTGGCAAAAGAAAATAACCAAAAAAAATGAAACAAAAATTAATCCTCCACATTCCTCCCCCCTTACTTTGCCAAATCCTTCTCACACAACACTTACATTATTTTTTTCAAAACCCAGTCGCAGTCGGGAACGGGACCTCTACTCCGAGTAACTGGGCCCCCATATACTCTCTCATTCACTTCTTCCTTATCACAATCATTCGCTACATTAACACTATTCCTATCTAAATCCCTATCATCTAATATATCATGTAGAATCATATCTACCTCGTTCTCATCTGGCCGTAAAATTACACTCATTTCTATAAACAGTTCATCCATTTCATCAAAAACATTCTCAACTTTAGCAAAAGATTCATTCACACTACCAATCATTCTCCTATCTCTCACTCTCGCATTCGTCATCCTTTCTTTTACATCACCTAAGGAAAAGCCACACACACTATAAGTATCATTCATACTCAGCCACGTTTCATCTGTATTAATACATTTATTCTCCACACTCACTTGTACATTTACACCCTTGTCATACTTATTCGTATTCTTACTTATACCTATAAATTTCCCTTGCACTTTCTCCTCACTTAAAACTTTCAAACGCCTCTTTTTCCTATATTCAACTAACACTAATTGTTTATTTTCCAGCCCTAATTTCTCATGCATACTAGGTTCATACTTGCTCATTTCCAACCAATTACTCATCCCATTCTCACAAACACAGGATGACTCACCCAGCTGAACCCTCTTACACTCTAGTTTCCCAAATATCCTGGCTGATTTACTCCCTTCTTCCTACATACCCTAGCTACATGCCCATCTACACCACATTCAGTACACTTACCCCGCGGCTCCTTGCACATTCTAGCATAATGACCATCCTTACCACAATTACCACAAATTACATTCATATGATTACTACGACATCCACTCGCTATGTGCCCAGTCATACCACACCGATAACATTTTACCCCTTTCTCTTTCTTGCACTCGCTAATACTATGCCCTACCTCACCACATCTAAAACAAGCACCTAGAGCCCATCTACATTCATTCTTCTTATGACCTACTTTCCCACACCTATAACACTTTTCATCACGGACACGGCTATCTGACATACCTCGATGTGCACTCATGCTCCTATCCCTATTGCGCCAATTACCCTGCCTAAATCCTTCATTTTTCCTTACAGGTATTCCCACATTACTCGCCCTAACACTCCTATCTACTACATTATCAGCTACCCTCATTGGTCCTCTCAAAATTGCATCCTTATAACTACCAATTTCTATTACACTTTCTTCCATTTCGGTTCTTACACTCACAGATTTACTTTCTTTCATGCACCTATCTAACTCATAATTCTCAACTATCTCTAGTATATCATCCCATGTCAATCTCTCTTGCGTCCACCTCATTTTCTCTTTGCGTTTCAAATGAATAAATTCACATACATTCTCAGGTACTGTTGCCAAAAACTTCCTCATTAACTCCTTATTCTCATTTATGCCTTCATCCCCATACTTCTTCCTAGCTAACGTTTCCAACCTACATACGTACATTGATATAGCTTCTCCTGCATTCATCCTTGCCTCATCAAAATCTTTCTTACGCTTATACCTAACACTCCCTTTCATACGTTTTACCTGCTCAATTATTCTCTTTTTCACACTTTCATAATCAACGTCAATTACACTCATTATCACTCCATACATCGTCAACAAATACCCAGTCAAATATTCTCCAAACTCCCTAGCCCAAACTCTTTTACTATCACCATACTTATCCTGACAATACCTCTCATACTGCTTGAAAAATTCGTATACATCCCTACTACTATGCTCATTGAACCTTTCACACCGAGGTACCTCTCTCATAAACACAGTCTTACACATATCACGTTCATTCTCACTGCTATCATCACTGCTACCTTCCTTCTTGTTTCCTACTTCCTCGCTAGAATATAAGGAATCTAATTCCACAGTCATACTCCTATCCTTGATCATACTCTTCCTAGCCCTTTTCCTACTCGCCACTTTCACCCATTCACGATCGTCCTTGCTATCAGCCAGATACTTTTTCTTCTCTTTCTTCACATCACTTTTACCTTTCTTCTCATGATTCCTATCATATTTCTGTTCATCCTTACTATGCCTTATTCCCTTATCTTCAATCTCACTATCACTATTACTATTACTATCACTATCACTTCCTTTTCCATTATCAATAACCTTAGCCTTCTCATCCACTATCAACCCATTACCCGAAACTGAGGACACTCCTCCGACTGCACCTTCACCCATTATAGTTTTCATCATCCCCAAGACTTGCCCCATCATAGCTTCCAATCGGTTCTCCATTCGTTCCTCATTCTATTTCATCCTCATCTCAACACATTCTTCCACTCTCTCTACAGTTCCCTTTAACTCCCTAAGCTCCTTCTGCATCGCCTCATTCTCCCAGTTCAACCTCTCATTCTCTACTAGCAACCTCTCCTCATGCTCCTTACTCAGCCGCAATTCCTCCTTCAAAACCCTTAATTGATCCTCCATTTTTCATCAACCTTAATCCTAATTTCGTCCTTCGTCCAACAGTCCAGCTTCCTATCCCACCTCGGCAGTCCCTGTTCGGGCGCCAAAATAATGTGGCGGGATGTTGCAAAACAACCCCACACCCTGAATCACACTTACTGACAATGGTCTCCACAAAACAAACTTTCCCCTTACGTTATCAGCAGCGGGACTCTTGGACAAAAGGACAAAAATCAAAACAAAATATATCCTAAAAACTATATTTCCTTACAAACTAAAACACTCATCATAAACCAAAAAAAACACACTTATCAATAATCATACACTTAACACAAAACAGGCATTAATCATACCACCATTCAAATAAACCCTCAAAATAAATAACGCTTAAAAACTTACAAAACATACAAAAAACATAACATAATTCAAATGAACCAAATTGAAACCCTAACAAAACTTAAAACTAAACCGCACAACCAATATGAAATTTATATATATATATAATTCTGAGTGGACACTTTCGTCCACACAAGGGCCAACAGTCTTTAATTCCCTCAAAACCACAACTTTGTAGCAACCATGACACTGACAAATATCAACACAACTGCATTAATTGATTTTGGGTCGTGAGCGTTGCCATCATAATCATCATCGTCATACGTAATCTTGTTAACAGGCCAGGTCATCAAAGCTTGGTCAATCCAAATGAGCAGTCTAACACAATCAATTACAGGCCAGTTCATCAACAATTAACCAAATCCAAGCAGTTGTGCCAAGTTCCTTATTATAGCCAAGTCGTCAACAATCACTTTCACATAAATCTTCTCCCCAAAGGAGGAATCACGGCCTGCCAAAATAAAAAAGAAAAACACTTACGAACACTTCTAGCTAACTGAACTATCGCACTATAATCAAAGATAAATAATAAATTGTTCCTATCATTCACAATCACGACAAGCAAAGATAAACAAAACTGTACTTACTGTTGAAATATATAATAACTTCCACGTTGGTCGAAAAAAGATTAAATAAGGTAAAATCCAGCATTCAAACACAACTGAATCGAACAGCAGTCAAATCAAAATAAGCATTCACCCAAGACATTCACCACTGTCGTAACCTAACTAAAAACATAAACAAACAATCTCATTTAAACCAACAGTCTTTCTCACCACAAACAATCGATACACTAACTACTTTCTCTCACTAACACAATCTCTCTCTCTCTCTCTCTCTCTCTCTCTCTCTCTCTCTCTCTCTCTCTCTCTCTCTCTCCCTCTCTGGATTTGGCAAAAGAAAATTAAAATAAACAAAAATAAATCCTCCACAGGGTAGTACTTGCCATTGCCCGCCACCCGTATAGCCAAGATTCTTCATCTCTCTCAACATCAGTTAGGGGACCAAAAGGCATTGCTCTCCCTCAAGGAAGTGACAAATATTGCTTGCCTGCAACCAGCCGCAAATGACTCTTCTCGGGAGGTGTACCTACTTCATGACCTTTGGGTATAATGCCTGGCCAAACCTGTACATACTGCCATCCACGAAGTAGATACTTTGACCATGAAGGCCCTGATGACCAAAGTCGACACACTCGTGGATAACCACTTCACCACCTTCAAAGCCTATATCAATGCCTCCACTCATGACAAAGAGGACAACAATTCAACATCAACCGAAGCTGACATGAATGTTTTAGGACACAAATGCCCATCCCGCAATGTGCCGTAGCAGCGACACAGCTGACCACCACCCATATATGCCACACCTTACTCATGCTCCAACCAACGACCTATCCGGCCACTTACTGATGCCAATTGGCTGCAATTATGCTAATACCACTCCAAATTCATGGCTGCTGTGAAGATACGTGCAAATGGTTGACAGTGGCAAAAAAAATTGGAACTAGGCCATCGCTTGTGGTGTCTGCCTCCCCCGTCACTAATCTTTTCTCTTTACGTGATGCTGGTTAGGGCATGCGATATTTGGTAGACACTGTTGCTTGCAGTTCTCTTCTATCAAAGCTGTTCTCTTCTACCAAGGACACTCTCCAGGATACGACGTAGTCTGTCTATGCCTGCCGATGTCCGCCTGGCAGCTGCCAACGGATCTTGAGATCCCCATCCGCTGGTACTAGACCCTCACATTATCGTTTGGGAGCACGAAATATCATTGGAAGATCCTCATTGCTGACACCACATTACCAATCCCCGGTTCAGATTTTCTCTCCCATTTTCACCTGCTAGTTGATATTTCTCACCGACGGTTAGTCAACGCAGACTCTTACTCGTCAACATCTCCTCAACCCGGCCCCTCCAACCATGAGCTCCTCATCAGCACAGCTACGAATGCCTATGCCCACCTCCTCACGTTGTACCCTTAAGTTTTAGGTCCAGAAATTCACCAAATGCCCAAGGTTCCTGCCAAGCACAGTATTTATCATATTAAGAATATGGGGCCCCGAGTGTTCACCAGATTCAGGCGTCTGGCACCAGATTGTTTAGCAGACGCTGAACAGATGTTCGCTGAAATGGAAGATATGGGCCTTTCCCAAAAGGCATCGAGCCTATGTTTATCACCCTTTAAAATCCTCCTGAAGAAAGATGGATCCCTTCATTCATCTAAATATGCAGACAGAACCAGATTACTACAACCTCCCAAACATTGCCAACGTTACCTTCTACTTGCAAAAAGAGAAGGTTTTCTCCACGCTCAACTTCCTGAAGTGGTATTATCAGGTACCAATGAACACAAAAGACATATCCAAGGCCACCATCACCACTACCCCTCGGTGCATACACTTTCAATTACTACTGTTTTGGATTTCGTAATGCTGGGGCTATTTTTCTACACCTCGTGGGTTGGCATCTTAGGGGACTTCCTTTCTGTATGAGTTACATGGACGGCATACTTGTGGTTTTTCCCTCCAAAGAGGTGAACTTCAGTCAACTACGCATCGTTTTTGACTGCCTACAACTGAATAGCTTTGTAGTCTGGTACAACAAGTGTTCATCTGGCGCCAACAAAGTATTGTTGTTAGGGCACCGCATCCCTCCTGAAGGAGTCTACACCATCCCTTTTAGGGTAGCAGCCCTTCAGAACTTCCCACATGACCTCGACCGTTAAAGCACTGCAAGAACTCTTGGGCATGATTAACTATTACCATCGGTTCCTGCCATCAATTACCACCATTTTTGCTCTCCTATATGCCTCCCTCAAGGGCAAGCCAAAAAACCTGAAGGCGGGTCCCCTTTAAGAAGCGGTATTCTACAATACAAAGAATACCCTATCAACCACTGCTGCTCAAAGTTTTCCTGGGCCACATGACCCTCTTTTTCCTTCCACTGATGGCAGCAATGTTGCAATTGGTGCTGTACTCAAGCAAGGGGTTAACAGGTTGCCTCGTTCATTGGCCTGCTTCAGTAGGAAACTGTCCAAGTTGGAATATGACTACTCTACCTTCGATCGCAAATTGCTGACGTTTGTTACAATCTTAAAATCGTTACAGGTTTTTTAATAAGTAAAAAAGATATCAACAACACTGATTGAAATATGGGAAATGCATATAAAAAGAAACACAAACTTACAAAGAAAACTGATGCTACTTCTTCTGTTACTTTAACTGACAAATCAAACCAATCAAACACCAACAGAAAAGAGGAACAGTAAGTAAGGTAGAAATACTTAAGGAATAGTTTTCTGCAGCTGCTGAGACGAAACTGGTACGGAGACTTCAATTTTAAGAACGTTGCAGAAGGGCGGCTGAAGTTCAGATGAAACTGGCACGATGACCGGATTCGAAGACGTCACAAAAAGGGTGGGATCAACATGGGACATCAAAGGTCTTCTTCCAAGAATTCGATGACACTGTTGAAGTAAGGCTTAAGAACATTGCAGGAGGGCAGCTGAAGTTCAGATGAAACTGGCACGATGACTGGATTCGAAGACGTCATCGTGCCCGTTTCATCTGTACTCAGCTGCCCTTCTGCAATGTTCTCAAGCCTGCAGTCTCAGTACCAGTATCGTCTCAGCAGCTGCAGAAAACTATTCCTTGAGTATTTCTACCTTACTGGCTGTTCTCCTTTCCTGTTGGTGTTTGATTGGTTTGATTTGTCAGTTAAAATAACCGAAGAAGTAACATTAGTTTTCTTTGCAAGTTTGTGAATAAACATATTGTGTTTTTTCATGTTTCTTTTTATATTCATTTCCCATATTTCAATTGGTGTTGTTGATATTTATTATACTTATTAAAAGAACCTGTAACGATTTTAAGATTGTAACAGTTGGCGACCTTGCCAGGATCTTTAGGAGATAGGCTTTTGTTGTCTGAAGGGAAGGTTAGAATCTGGCTCTATCAGACTTCTGGTCTTCTCTGTTTCTTATCTTGCTAGTACTTGGATCTTATCTGCTTCGGACATGGTTCCTCTCTTGTCTTATGTCCTGTCCTATCTCTCTTGGACAATGTCTTCTTGAAGGTAATATACCCATGTATGGCTGGAGTAAATTACACTGGGCAGTGGTCATCTCCATAGAAGGCGTTCTTTTTAACAATTCTGTATCTCTATTGGCTTTCTCAAAAACGCCCATTTTAATCACGCCATGGAAGCTTCTAGAAGAAATTTCTGATGCAATCTGGACCACGTGTTAAGTCGTAACAAAAGGGTAGCACGTGTCCTTCCATGATGACATATATCCTAAGCAAGGATTTCCCTCAGGTTCGGTTTCTCAAAATATGCTGACTCCACTAATTAAGACAATGACATCTTGATCAAAGTAGCACGGTCCACCATTCATGGCAGGCACTCTCGGCAAGGCTTGGTTTACTTCCAAAATGCTGATGAAAATGAAGAGATGACAGGATTTAATAAAGAGGGCCATTGTTGAATATCGCCTTGCCTCGCTGCTCACACTTTGGGAATAAATATTTTTGTCTTTTAAACATCTCCTTTAAAAGTATTATATCCACCCATGAAAGCAATGCATTTGGCCATCTGTCACTTTTGCCACTTCTTAGGAGGTATGGCCTCCATCATTCACAAAGACCACATGCCTCTGATGCATGCCTTCAATCGACAGTCCGACGCCTATTCCACCCATCAATGCCAACATCTCTCCGCCCTGTCTGAATACAATTGCACCCTTCAACACGTCCCAGGGAAATTTAATCCCATTGCCGATGCTCTCTCAAGAAACACATTGGCCGCCATTTGCCTGGTGTTGGATTACAATGCCTTAGCAGAAGACCAACGAAAAGATCCAGAGTACCAAGCATGTGGGACATCCTGCACATCTTTCAGTAGGGAGGATGTCTCCCTTGATGACTCCAATGTCATCCTCCTCTGTGATGTCAGTACTGGTAGACCACAACCATGGATACCTGACCCCATGCGATGTTAGGTATTTGATTTCATTCATGGTCTTCCACATCTATCATGCCGATTTCCCTGCTGAAGATGAAGGTCATTTGGCATGGCATTACTGAGGATGTTAAAGATTGGGTTCACACCTGTGCTTCATGCCAAACTTCAAAAGTACATCAACACACAGATTCAGGAGTGGGGACCTTTTCCTAAACCTCAGTGTCATTTTGCCCACATTCACGTCGACATAATAGGTCCAATACCTACATCACGAGGACATTGTTACCTGTTTACCGTCAATGGCCACTCCATTTGTTGGCCTAAAGCCATTCCCATTCAAACGGTATCCCTGTGCATATTACTTCTGATAGGGTTACCACTTTCACCTCTTAATAGTGGATATCGTTAGCAAATCTTCTAGGCATCACTCTACATGAAGCAACTGCCTACAACCCTGCAACCAAGAAAATGGTTGAACGCTTTCATCACACCCTCAATGCGGCTTTGATGTCACGATGCAATGACACTAACTGGATTACTCATCTTCCCTGGGTACTCCTGGGACTAAGGACCACTCCTAAAGAAGCCCTGAATGTCTCGGCACATGAAATGGTAAATAGCAACCTGTTGGTCGTCCTTGTCATTTCTTTTCGTTCGGCAACATCCTTCAACAATCTCCAGCAGGTACTTCATATTGTAAGAAAATTTACTCCTTTCCGCCAGACCTACATGGCCCCAGCGAAGAAACGCATGCTGAGAGATTTGTATAAGGCATTGCAGGTTTTCCTGTCCAACTATACTAACAAGTCAACGCTAACGACCCATTACATGGTCCCGTTCCCCATGATCTGTCGCACAACGAAGGCTTTATTTATTACTCATCTGTGGCAAAGAAGACCAAGTCTCCAGTGATTTCCTTAAACCTGTGTATTTCCTATATGATGTCATGCCTACAGTATGCATTTGAAGAGCAGGGCACCCTATTTCACATGTATATCTTTCTTAGGGGGGAGTCATGTACCACACATGTTTCACACATGCTTGTACACTGTAACGGTATTTCCAATTTTTATACATCTAACTCCCCCCCCCCCCAACACTGATAACAGATCCTGTTTAAGCTTGCCTTTTTTCGTGCATTAGCTGGTCTGAATTTTTGTGACGCTCTTGCTTGCAAGTACTTGTGTATTAGCTTTTTCTCTGTTTGAACAAAGTTCAGTTGCATTCCTCTCACCTCTCTGTTGTAACCTAACAGCCTGCTCGCACAATACATATTCTCACCACAATACCTACGGTGAACTTTTAATCTCGTAATTTTGATGTTGTTGGCTCTAAATTTGTTTGCCAACGAAGTCAGTCTTCCTTTGAATTTCTAAGTAATAATCCCTTTTACAATATCTGACTTCAAGATCTTGAGATTTCAAATGTATAAAAAATTGACGGATTCAACTTCAGGATTTATCACAAATGTATAAAAAAATTACATATATATATATATGTATATATATATATATATATATATATATATATATATATATATATATATATATATATATATATATATATATATATGTATATATATATATATATATATATATATATATATATATATATATATATATATATATATATATATACATATGGTGTGCAGCAGGGTCCAAAAAACATTAGTTAACAGGCCATAATCTATTTAGAGACGTTTCGAACATTGCAATGTTCATTATCAATCTGTAAAAGATATAAATATAAGATTCTTAAAATTTATACAATAATTTAAAACAAAATAGTAAAAGAATATTCAAACATTATTGATTTTATAACAGAAAATCGTAAAAAACTAAAACAGTAAAACACAAGAGAATCAGTGTTCACCAGACCATCCATAGGAAAAGGTGAAGAACGAATGAGTAAAAATTGTTACCCACCTACGACTTCAGTTATGCTAAGAAAAGAGGAGAGGCAGAGATATTAGAGTTTAAAGAAGGAACAAGCCGTTTGATATATAATGACTCAAGGGTAGTTAGAAATTCGCTGTTTTGTCCCACCAATAATTGAAAAGTGTTTTTTGTTTATTTGGATTTTGCAAATGGTAGCATGATTCAAAGTCTCTGACCAGTTCTAAAGCTGTATCCCATATGGCTACAGTATCTCACCTGCAACAACCTTCAGCAAGATCCAACATAGATACCGGGACATCCCGGGCACTTGAATTTATAAATGATGTTGGACCCAATGAAGGTCTGCAGTTTGTCTTTGTAGCCAAAAAATACATAAATTTTGAGTGGATTGATTGGGATTAGTTTGATGTTGAGGCAGCCGAACTCTTTTTCTATTATTTTTTAAAGTTTTATGGAAAACTTGTTGTCAGATAAGTAAGGAATTGTAGCGAAAATATTTTTCTTTTTGACATTATACGATGGTACTGTAGTGGAGAAATGTCGTAAGAGGAGCTTTTTTATAACCTTATGAACCATACTTTCAGGATATGAGTTTTGCTTGAAAAAATTAACCAAAAATAAAATCTCCTTATGAAAGAGTGACCAGCTTGAGGAATAACGCAGAGCCCTATAAACAAGTGTGTATATAGCATTTAGTTTAAAATAAAAAAAAAACAGGAACTATGAAAATTGTTGGCAAGTCCAGTGTATGTCTTTTTCCGATTCACAGATGTTATAAATTCACCATTGTCTCTGCTTACGTTAATGTCTAAAAAAGGTAGAGAGTTGTTGTTCTCTTTTTCTATAGTGAACTTCATATTTTGGTGTTGAATATTTATATGGTTTAAAAACATTTCACTATGCCACGGTTGTTTAAATAACACAAAAGTGTCATCAATATATTTTCTATAATACACGCTTAAAAGTGTCTGGACAGCTATTTAAAAATTTTTCTTCAAAATAGGACATAAACATATTTGCAAACAAGGGTCCTAACGGGGAACCCATGGCAACTCCATCTACCTGCGAATAGAGTTGGCCATTAAAAACAAACATGGAGTCTTGCACAGCAAGCTCAAGAAAAATCTTAAGATAATGTCTGTTAAAACCATGAAAAATAATTTGATCGTCATAAAAAAATTTATCTAAAATAATATTAATCGTTTCATTTAGTGGCACATTTGTAAACAGAGATTCTACATCAAATTTGTCATATGTAGATCACCATCTCGTAAAACTATTTGTTGCTGAAACTCATAGCCATTTTTTAGTGAGAACTGGTTGCACGAGAAATCACTGAGTAAAGATGGTCTGGTGAACACTGGTTCTCTTGTGTTTTACTGTTTTAGTTTCTTACGATTTTCTGTTATAAAATCAATAATGTTTTGATACTCTTTTACTATTTTGTTTCAAATTATTGTACAAATTTTAAGAATCTTATATTTATATCTTTTACAGATTAATAATGAACATTGCAATGTTCGAATCGTCTCTAAATAAATCATGGCCTGTTAACTGATGTTTCTTGGACCCTGCTGCACACCAAATATATCTTCACCTGTAATTCCTATATATATATATATATATATATATATATATATAATATATATATATATATATATATATATATATATATATATATATATATATGTGTGTGTGTGTGTGTGTGTGTGTGTTTGTAGAAAAATGCACATCCGTGTGCATTTTATTGTTTTGTATATTATGTGAATTGTTTGGTTGTGGTGAATTTCTATGTTTAAATTGTTTGCTCAGGAATGGTTTGGTTCTTTTATTTTGAAAAGCAAATGCATCTACTTAGCATACCTTAAACTAACTCTTGGGATAATTTTAAAGCAAGAAACAAGCCATTCTTGAGCGATGTATTTTAAGTTTTACCAGGTTGTTCGCTGCTGGACACAAGACTGGGAAAACCGTTGTCGGTGGTGAATGATCTGAAGAAGGCAGTATGAAGAGGCCAGCGTAAGAAGCGCAGCAAGGCAGTCTTCTCCTGAATTAGAAGAAATTTTTTGGCAGCCAAGGGACAATGGCTGTCCTTCATTAGTGTAAGATCGGTGGCTCTGGAATTACCCGCTCATGGATCACGTCATCGTCTGACCACCTTATACTCCTCAAGAGCTCAAATAGAAGACTACCATCATCACCTCTACCTTTGTCACTGCTTTTCTATGGACCTAAAAGACTGGCTATATGTTGAGGTAAGGTTTGCATTAAGTACGATGC
>NC_090736.1:86954564-86964564 GCF_036898095.1 Palaemon carinicauda
TATATATATATATATATATATATATATATATATATATATATATATATATATATATATATATATATATAATGTATGTATATATATATATATATATATATATATATATATATATATACAAATGTATGTATGTATATATATATGTATATATATATATATATATATATATATATATATATATATATATATATATATATATATATATCTATATATATATATATATATATATATATATATATATATATATATATATATATTATATATATGTGTGTGTATTTATATATATATATATATATATATATATATATATATATATATATATATATATATATATATATATATACATACATCATATTAATATATATATATATATATATATATATATATATATATATATATATATATATATATATATATATATATATATATATATATAAATAGATAGATACATAGATACATATACCAAAGGCACTTTCCCCAATTTTGGGGTGTAGCTGACATCAAACAAATGAAACAGAAAAGGGGACCTCTCCTCTCTACGTTCCTCCCAGCATGACAAGGAACTCAACCGAGTTCGGCTGGTACTACCAGGGTGCCACACCCCACCCTCCCACGTTACCCACCATAGATGAAGCTTCATAACGCTGAATCCCCTACTGCTGCTACCTTCGCGGTCATCCAAGGCACCCGAGGAAGCAGCAGGGCCTACCGGAACTACGTCACAATCGCCTACCATTTATTCCTATTTCTAGCACGCTCTCTTGCCTCTCTCACATCTATCCTCCTATCACCCAGAGCTTTCTTCACTCCATCTCCACCCAAACCTTGGCCTTCCTCTTGTACTTCTCTCATCATCTCTTGCATTCATCACCTTCTTTAGCAGACAGCCATTTTTCATTCTCTCAACATGACCAAACCACCTCAACACATTTATATCCACACTAGCAGCTAACTCATTTCTTACACCCATTCTCACCCTCACTACTTCCTTCCTAACCCTATCTACTCGAGATACACCAGCCATACTCCTTAGACACTTCATCGCAAACACATTCAATTAATGTCTCTCTGTTACTTTCATTCCCATAACTCTGATCCATACATCACAGTTGGTGCAATCACTTTCTCATACAGAACTCTCTTTACATTCATGTCCCACCCTCTATTTTTTACTACTCCCTTAACTGCCCCCAGCACTTTGTATCCTTCATTCACTCTCTGACGTACATCTGCTTCCACTCCCCCATTTGCTGCAACAACAGACCCAAAGTACTTAAACTGATCCACCTCCTCAAGTAACTCTCCATTCAACATGACATTCAACCTTGCACCACCTTCCCTTCTCGTACATCTCATAACCTTACTCTTACCCACATTAACTCTCAACTTCCTTCTCTCACACAACCTTCCAAATTCTGTCACTAATCGGCCAAGCATCTCTTCCGCGTCTGCAACCAGTACAGTATCATCTGCAAACAACAACTGATTTACCTCCCATTCATGGTCATTCTCGTCTACCAGTTTCAATCGTCGTCCAAGCACTCGAGCATTCACCTCTCTCACCAATCCATCAACATACAAGTTGAACAACCATGGTGACATCACACATCCCTGTCTTAGCCCAACTCTCATTGGAAACCAATCGCTTGCTTTATTTTCTATACTAACTTATGCTTTACTACCTTTATAGAAACTTTTCACTGCTTGCAACAACCTTCCATCAACTCCATATAACCTCATCACATTCCACATTGCTTCCCTAACAACTCTATCATACGATTTCTCCAGATCCATAAACACAACATACACCTCCTTACCTTTTGCTAAATATTTCTCGCATATCTGCCTAACTGTAAAAATCTGATTTGTACAACCCCTACCTCGTCTAAAACCACCCTGTACTTTTAAGATTGCATTTTCTGTTTTATCCGTAATCCTATTAATCAGAACTCTACCATACACTTTTCCAACTACAGTCATCAAACTAATACCTCTTGAATTACAATACTCATGCACATCTCCCTTACCCTTATACAGTGGTACAATACACGCACAAACCCAATCTACTGGTACCATTCTTCTTCCCGGCTGGATCCCATTTTTATATGGGGTCGCCGTTGCAGATGAGCCATTTCCATCTTTTTCTATTTTGCGCCTCATTCCATTTAAGGTTTTGACACAGGTTTTTACAGCTAGATGCCCTTCCTGACACCAACCCTCCCTATTTATCTGGGCTTGGGACCGGCACCCATTGGTGGCTAAGTACCATTGACAACACAAAACACATAATAAACAATCTCACCAACCATTCAAGTACAGTCACACGCCCTGCCTTCAACATCTCAGCTCTCAAACTATCCATACCAGATGCTTTTCCTACTCTCGTTTCATCTAGTGCTCTCTTCACTTCCTCTCTTGTAATCTCTCTCTCATTCTCATCTCCCATCACCGGCACTTCAACACCTGGAACAGCAATTATATCTGCCTCCCTATTATCCTCAATATTCAGTAAACTTTCAAAATATTGCGCCCACCTTTTCCTTGCCTCCTCTCCTTTTAACAACCTTCCATTTCCATCTTTCACTGTCTCTTCAATTCTTGAACCAGCCTTCATTATTCTCTTCACTTCTTTCCAAAACTTCTTCTTATTCTCTTCATATGAATGACCCAATCCCTGACCCCACCTCCGGTCAGCTGCCCTCTTTGCCTCACTTACCTTGCACTTTACTTCCACATTTTTCTCTCTATATCTTTCATACTTTTCTACACTATTACTCTGCAGCCATTCTTTAAAAGCCCTCTTTTTCTCTTTTACTTTTATCTTCACTCCTTCATTCCACCATTCACTGCCCTTCCTCATGCTGCCTCCAACAAATTTCTTGCCACACACATCGCTTGCAATCCCAACTAAATTTTCTTTTTACTAACTTCCACTCCTCCTCTAAATTACCAGTTTCTCTTACTTTCACCTCGTCATATGCCATTTTCAACCTTTCTTGATATTTACTTTTTACCTCAGATTTTATTAGCTCTTCAACCCTCACTAGCTCCCTTTTACATCCACCTACTCTATTCCCCCACTATTTTGCAACAACTAATTTTCCTTCCACCAAATAATGATCAGACATACCGTTAGCCATACCCCTAAACACGTGCATGTCTTTCAATCTTCCAAACATTCTTTTAGTTATCAACCCATAATCCATTAATGCCCTTTCTACCACTCTTCCATTTTCCCCTCTTACCCATGTTTACTTGTTTTTATCTTTCTTTTTGAAAAAGCTAAAACTTACCACCATCTCTTGCTCAACACACACATCTACCAGTCTCTCACCACTCTCATTTTCACCTAGTACACCATACTTCCCAATGACACCTTCTACCTCTCCAACGCCCACTCTAGCATTTAAGTCACCCATGACAACTACATAATTCCTTCTACCCAGTCCTTTTACACACCTAGTTAATTCATTCGAGAACTCATTCCGCTCTTTTTCACTTTTCTCACAACCTGGCCCATATGCACTGACAAAAGCCCAACATTCCCTACCCAACACAATAGATAATTTCGCTTCGTGTGAACGAATTACTGAAATTCCGTCTTTTCAACTTACTTTTAGATGGGTGTTGATTGTGGTAACTTATTACCATTTCGGCTTCATTTTCTGCAATATTTTCTAATATTCAAAGGCAGTTAAATTCTTCAGTAATAAATTGTTGCTATGTTCCTACATTTATCGCAATTTCTTTTCAAGGACACTAAACTTGAAAGATCTTAAGCATTTAATACATTACTTTTATAAACGTTAGTAGGTAGTGGGTTGATCATGACAACAGGCCACCCGTTGAGATACTACCGCTAGAGATTTTTGGGGCCTTTGATTGGCCACACAGATCTACATTAAATCCCTTTCTCTCGTTACGGCTCACTTTTTCTTTGCCTACACATACACCAAATAGTCTGGCCTATTCATTCCACATTCTCCTCTACCTTCATACACCTGACAAAACTGATATTATCAAACAATTCTTCTCCACCCAGGGGGTTAACTACTGCACAGTAATAGTTTGGTAGCTACTTTATTCTTAGCAAGGGTAGAGGAGACTCTTTAGCTATGGTAAGCAGCTGTGACGGTGCCGAGTGAGGGTTGTGAACTCAAAGGCAGGATGCAATCAACTGAGTTGTTTATTAAGGAACACTCTTCTTTATATACAAAACCTCAAGGCAACAGGACATGACCTGTTCGAGAGACAGACAATGTTACAGAGCAAAACGGAGACATGATCATTCAGGTTCTTTTTAGTGCGAGGGAAGAGCGCAGATACAAGCATAGTATATACAAAATAATTATGTACAATTGTGTGACACACGGTTGTTACATGGCTCCCCCCCTAAAAATGACATACTGTACATGTTAAATAGGGCGCCCTAATCTAGAGAGGCGAACTGTAGGCGGGTCATCTGGCAGAAGATAAGCAGGTTTTAAACGATCAATGGAGACCCAGTCTTCTTTGCCCCGAATGTTTAGTAGGAATGCTTTCAGACTGCGTCGGATCACAAGGAAAGGGCCCGTGTAAGGGGGCGTTAGTGGTGGCTTGCTAGTGTCGTTGCGCAGGAAGACGTGCATTGCAGAGTGCAAGTCCGTTGGTATGTGATGCTTCGCTGGGGGCTTGTAAGTCTGGCGGCACGGAGTAAATTTTCCCACGACGTGACGTATGCGCTGGAGATCGTCGGAGGAGGTTGTAGAAGGAAAAAATTCGGCAGGGACGACCAACGGGTCGCCATACACCATTTCAGTTGCCGAGACGTCGAGGGCGTCTTTAGGAGTGGTCCTTAGTCCCAGGAGGACCCAGGGAAGCTGAGTAAACCAGCTGCAATCCTTGCAGCGGGACATCAAAGCTGCTTTGAGGGTGCGATGAAAACGTTCAACCATTCCATTGGCAGCGGGGTTGTCTGATGTAGGGTGATGCCCAGGAGATTCGCTAATGACGTCCACAATTGAGAGGTGAAAGTGGTTCCCCTGTCAGAAGTAATTTGCTCAGGGATACCGAATCTTGAAATCCATCCAGAGAGTAAGGCAGATGTACATGAGGCGGACGTTGCAGTTTCCATGGGAATGGCTTCAGGCCAACGAGTGGAGCGGTCGATGACGGTAAACAGGTAACGATGTCCTTGTGATGTGGGTAGGGGGCCTACAACGTCGACGTGAATGTGTGCGAAACGACGCTGAGGTTGAGGAAAGGTGCCCACTCCTGAATCCGTGTGTCGATGTACTTTGGAAGTTTGGCAAGAAGTATAGGCGCGGACCCAATCCTTAGCATCCTTAGAAATGCCGTGCCAAATGAACTTTGCCTTCAGCAGCTGTGCAGTAGAACGGCACGAGGGATGTGAAAGGCCGTGAATGAAATCAAACACCTGTCGGCGCATGGGAGCAGGAATCCAAGGTCGCGGTCTACCAGTACTGACCTCACAGAGGAGTGTGGTGTTGGAGTCTTCGAGTGGAAAATCTTCCCAACGGAGGGACGTGCAGGATGTCCTACAAGCTTGATACTCTGGATCCTGTCGTTGGGCTTCAGCCAGGGCGTTGTAATCCAATCCCAGTTGAACGGCAGCCAACGTGTTTCTTGACAGGGCATCGGCAACGGGATTCATTTTCCCAGGGACGTATTGGAGGGTGCAATTGTATTCAGCCACGGCGGAGAGATGTCGGCGTTGACGGGCGGACCAGGCGTCAGACTGTCGAGTGAAGGCGTGCACCAGAGGCATATGGTCTGTGCGAATGACGAAGGGCGTACCTTCTAAGAAGTGGCGAAAGTGACGGACAGCCAAGTGCATCACCAGCAATTCTCGATCGAAGGTAGAATAACCCGATTCTGCCTTGGACAGTTTTCTGCTGAAGAAGGCCAATGGGCGGGGCGAGCCTTTGACCACCTGCTTGAGTACTGCACCAATAGCGACGCCGCTGGCATCGGTGGAGAGAAGGAGAGGGGCGTGTGGGATAGGAAAAGTGAGAGCCGCAGCAGTTGATAGGGCCTTCTTTGCATTGCAGAAGGCTGCTTCTTGAAGGTGACCCACACTTCAGGTCCTTTGGCTTGCCCTTGAGGGAGGCGTAGAGGGGAGCAAGAGTGGCGGCAATGGCTGGCAGAAAACGGTGATAATAGTTGATCATGCCCAAGAATTCCTGCAGAGCTTTGACGGTCGAGGGCGCGGGGAAGTTCTGAACGGCTGCTACCTTCTCAGGGAGGGGATGGACTCCTTCAGGAGTGATACGGTGCCCTAAGAACGACACTTCGTTGGCGCCAAAGGTACACTTGTCGTACCGGACTACAAGGCCGTTTTGTTGCAGGCAGTCGAGCACGATGCGCAGGTGACGAGGTGTTCCTCTTTTGAGGAGGAGAACACAAGTATGTCGTCCACATAACATACACAGAAAGGGAGGTCCCCTAAGAAGCCATCCATGAGACGTTGAAACGTTGCCCCAGCATTACGAAGGCCAAAACAGGAGTAATTGAAGGTGTATGTACCAAACGGAGTGGTGATGGCGGTCTTGCGGATGTCTTCTGGGTTCATAGGCACCTGATAATACCCCTTCAGGAGGTCGAGCGCAAAGAAAACCTTCGCTTTGTGCAGGTAGGAGGTCACGTCGGCAATGTTTGGGAGGGAGTAGTGATCCGGTTCTGTTTGCATGTTTACGCGCCTGTAATCCCCGCACGGATGGAGGGAGCCGTCTTTCTTCAGAACGATGTGTATGGGTGATGACCATGGGCTGGAGGCCTTTTGGCAAAGGCCCATTTTCTCCATTTCGGTGAACGTCTGTTTGGCGGCTGCCAATCGTTCCGGTGCCAGACGTCTGAATTTTACGAAGACTGGGGGTCCCACCGTCTTGATATGGTGATAAATACCGTGCTTGGCAGGAACCGTGGGCGTTTGGCAAAGTTCTGGACGGAAAACTTCCGGGTACGATGTGAGGAGGTGGGCGTAGGCATCCGTGGGTTCGCTGATGTGGAGAGCGAGGTTAGAGGGGGCGGGTTGAAGTGGTGTCGACAAGTACGAGTCTGCGTTGACCAATCGTTGGTGGGCGACATTGACCAGAAGGTGGAAATGAGAGAGGAAATCCGCACCGAGGATTGGCATTGTGACGTCAGTAACGAGAAACTTCCAATTGAATTTACCGTTTCCGAACGATAATGTGAGGTTCTTGTAACCGTAGGTGGGTATCGCAGATCCGTTGGCAGCTACCAAGCGGACGTCGGCAGATGTAGACAGACTACGTCGTGCCTTGAAGAGTTTCCTTGGCAAAAGAGAACGACAAGCATCCATGTCTACCAAAAATCGCATGCCCGTTCCTGCATCCTGTAAAAAGAAAAGATTAGAAACATGGGAGGCCACCGCCACAAGCGATGGCCTACTTACACGTTTTTTGGCCACTGACAATCCTTGGCACATTTCTTCGCGGTTTCCTCGAATCTGAAGTGGTAGTAGCAAAACTGCAGCGGATGGGAGGTAGTAAGTGGCTGAAGAAGTCGTTCGTTGAGGCGCGAGCGATTGGTGGGTGGTGGGCGGCTTTGTCGCCGCTTCGGCACGTCACGGGGTAGGCGTGTATGTCCTACGGCATTCATGTCAGCTTCGGTTGACGTTGAATAGGCATCCTCGTCGTCAGGGGTGGAGGCGTTGATGGAGGTCTTGAAGTGGCTGTCCATAAGGGCGTCGGCTTTGGTCATCAAGTCCTTTATGGGTAAACTATCGACATCGGGTATGGCAGCGCGTACAGGTTCGGGTAAATGGCGTATCCAAAGGGCACGAAGTAGGTTCACCTCACGAGGAGAGCCGTCTGCGGTAGGTTGAAGGCGAGCAATACTGGTCATTTCCCTGAGGGCAAGCGAAGCCCTTTGGTCCCCCAACGGTTGTTGCGAGAGCTGAAAAAGCTTTGCTATACGGGCGGCTGGCGACGGCGAGTACTGCTGCAGAAGGTATGTTTTGAGGGCGTCATACGCTATTGGGGTGTCTCCTTGTTCACAAAGCCAGTCGGATATTTCTGGGAAGGTGTCCTCGGGTATCGCCGCGAGAACATAATCCGCTTTGGTGGTTGAGCGAGTTACGCCTCTGATACGAAACTGGACTTCTGCGTGCTGAAACCAAGCAAACGCCTCTCCTCTGGCGAACGGTGAAAGTTTCAATGGGGCGGCCGCAGCGCCAACTGCTGTAGTAGAGTCCGGCATAGTACCAACGACGGAGGGGGCGAGGGAGGTGGGGGTGGAAGGCAGTGGAGCGAGTCGACTTCGGGGGTCACCAATGTGACGGTGCCGAGTGAGGGTTGTGAACTCAAAGGCAGGATGCAATCAACTGAGTTTTTTTTATTAAGGAACACTCTTCTTTATATACAAAACCTCAAGGCAACAGGACATGACCTGTTCGAGAGACAGACAATGTTACAGAGCAAAACGGAGACATGATCATTCAGGTTCTTTTTAGTGTGAGGGAAGAGCGCAGATACAAGCATAATATATACAAAATAATTATGTACAATTGTGTGCCACACGGTTGGTACACAGCTGTTCTAGGAGAAAGTCACTCCAAAATTAAACTATTGTTCTCTAGTCTTGGGTATTGCCATAGCCTCTGTAACACAGTATTCCCACTGTCTACGGTTAGAGTTCTCTTGCTAGAATGTACACTCGGGCACGCTATTCTATCTAGTTTCTTTTCCTCTTTTTTTATTTATTTTATTTTTTTTTTTTAAGTTTTTATAGCTTTTATATGAAAGATTTATTTTAATTTCAATACTGTTCTTAACATATTTTGTTTTGATTGGGAATTACTTCTGTTGTAATCTATTGCATTTTCTCACTGGGTTATTTTCTCCGTTGGAGCTCTTGGGCTTGTAGTATTCTAATTTTCCAACTAGGTTTGAAGCTTAGCTAATAATGAAAAAATAATATAGACGTATCGATTTCTCAAAAATTTTAGTTTTTCTTTTTATCAAAACAGTTTCTCGACTTCTACCTACAGTATATGTAGTATCATAAATTTTCCTTGTAAGGCGTTATCATTGTAATATAAGATTGCAAATTTTATAATATTCTTTTGCCCTTAGCTATCACAGGAGTTTAGGACTAATTTGGAAGTAGAAATATCGGATAACCAGTTGAGTGGCACCCTGGTTATTTAAGTGCCCGGGTTCATGTAAATCTACAATAACTATTTGTTTTATCGTTAATTTCTCTTTCATTGTTCTTTTTCTCTATTTCATTTCATTGTTTACACTCAGTTTCTGTCTAGAACTTGGCTTCTTTCTTTATACTGGTGCCGTTCTGTTTTTCCAAGTAGGGCTGTAGCTAAGATTTTAATAATAATAATAATAATAATAATAATAATAATAATAATAATAATAATAATAATAATAATAATAATAATAATAATAATAATAAAAATAATAATAATAATAGGATCGTAAACCCCTCTTTCAGGCAAGTGTTAAAAATAATGGCTGCCTCAGTCGTCTTCTCAATGACTCTTATTATCGTCTTTTCAGAATTACTGAATACAAACAGTAATTGGGCAAAAGTCATCCTACATGGTGGGTAGTCAAATTCAGGAATATTAGGCGAACAAGGTTTGAATTGTAAAGTTTACAAGTCAGGTAAAATTTACAAGTCCGACGACTAGTAAATTTTACATTAAGAAGAAGAAGAAGAAGAAGAAGAACAACAACAAAAACAACAACAACAACAACAATGATATTGTTTTCACATGAAAGTTACCAAAAAAATAGAAATGGTCAAACTAGCATTGAGGCAAAAGTTTGTGACGCTCTCCAAATTATACAGACCAAAAAGCCGGGTATTTATTTTTTCTCTAGACATGAGATATGACATCTACTCTATTCTTAGCTGAATGAATATTCATCACGCCTATCTCCTTTGCTTGGACACCTGAAATGGTTTTATTAATAAAGAGAAGAACTGGTATATCAGTCACAAACTGTAGTCACAAGGTTACGGA
>NC_090736.1:86972064-86987064 GCF_036898095.1 Palaemon carinicauda
ATATATATATGTGTGTGTGTGTGTGTGTGTGGTTAGAAGCGACCTGGTCTTCCATTTCAGGGGCTACGGTTCGATTCCAGTTATGAGGTAGAAGTTTATTTCTATTTGAGCATGATATTGTGTTGATTTCATGCATATATATATATATATATATATATATATATATATATATATATATATATATATATATATATATATGTGTGTGTGTGTGTGTGTGTGTGTGTGTGTGTGTGTATCTATTCAGGAAGAACAGATGGAGTTGGAAGACAAGGGGTACGAATGCTGATGACACCAAGAGGAGGAAAGACGTTATACGAATGGAGAGCTGTAAATAATAGATTATTACCAGCAAATAAAAGCAGTGCAATATTAGTATTATAGTTTGCCAGCTTCAACGAATTATTTCTTGAAGAAAGGGAAGATGAATGCTATGAAGAACTGCAGAGTGTAATAGATGAGATCCCAGAGAGAGATATGAAAATTGTGATTGGTGGCTTCAATGCTATTGTTGGAAGGAATAATCAAGGGATAGAGAAAGTGAGGAGTGTCGAGGGTCTTGGAGACATTGCAAACGAAAATGGAGCATATTTCATAAGTTTCTGTTCAGCAAACAATCATTTCAATGGAGGTACTATTTTTCCACACAAGGATATTTATGAAATACATGGACTTCACCATGTGCCAATTAAAAAAAGTCTAATAGATCCCATTGCCATTAATAAAGAAAAAGGGACTCTGAGAAATGTAATAAGCTATAGAGGTGCTGATATTGGTAGTGATCACCAGCTCCTCATTGCCACACTGAAATTAATACTGAAAGCAACCACAAGAAATGTTGATAGAATACCTAGGTTTGTTACAACTAAACTTTCAGAAGAAAAGCAGAGAGAAACGTTCGTAATTGAATTTAGTGATCGATTTGCAGTCATAGAGGCTTTAAGAGACAAAGAGCAGACAATTAATGAAAAATGGTGTGAAACTAAGAACATATATCAGTCAGTTGGTGGTGAAGTCTTGGGACACGTAGTTATAAGAAGAAATCCACGGATATCAAATGATACATGGGATACTGTAAAGAGGAGACAGATACAGAAATTTATTGTTGATAATTTTCGAGGAAGTAATGAAACTTACACAGTAGAGCTTGCTAAGTATTCCAGTATTGTTGTGAGGTCAAAATGAAAGCCAGGAATGACTGGAGAGAATGTTTAGACAGTAAAGCCGATGAGCCTGACAAAGCTATTAATTCAAGGAATGGCTATACTTTTTTACCATGATCCTTAATACCATGCGGACACATTGCTCCATGATGTTCAGAATTATTGCAAATAAAAACATTTATAAGGTAACAATGATTTATTTCCCGGACATTCCGAGGCCCCATGCCTATCACTTAGGCATTTAATGCATAAAGTTAATTCTTCAGCTCTATTCATCCTAGCTTGCACAGTATCAAACCTAGTACATTTAGAAGAGTTAAGACCTGTTTCTTTACAAAATTTACATCTACCAGAAGATAAAAGTTTACTGGTAAATTGAACTTTATTAGAGTCATCACTAGCAGTAGATTTATTACTATACTTTGATTGTTGGAAATTACGGTCTTTACCTTCAAATTTAACTTTAGGTTTTGCACCAGAATTTTCATTATGACCTAAACTAAGGCGTGCAATAATACTCTGATAATTATCTAACAACTGGTTAAAATTAAGATAAGAAGATCCTGTAGTTCTAGAGAGTTCTATCAAAAAATTTCTAGGAAGTTTCCTATTTACAATTTTGCTAATTAGCAATAGAGCAGCCGAATCGACTTCAATCAGATCTATACCAATTCCCTTCAAGTCAATGAATTTGTTATTCAAAGATCTAACCAAAGATTCTACTTCACTAAGAGATTTTACTTCAGAAGTGTTCCTAACGTCACTTATTACTTGATCAATTATGTTTTCATCCAGGAAATTAAGATCTAATTACTTAAAAGCCAAATCAAAACCCTCATCATTTACTGTAATGTTTTCTACTACACTTAACGCTTCACCTAACAAATAACCCTTTAAATAAATAAACTTTTGAGCATTAGTTAAGTTAGGCATACCAGCCAAAGCATTATTAAAAGCCTTCTTATTGTTGAAATAGCCAAATGGATTAGCTGCATTGTTTTCAACTTCTGAATTTGAATAGGAGGGAGAGGTAACTTTACAATTTTACTAGAACTATTTTGAGTAGTATTCTTACCTCCAAACAAATTATCAAATTTTGCTCTAAATTCAGACAGAGTTTTTTGTATTTCATAATGATAATCTCTTGCTGCTTGCATAATACTATCTAGTTCATCTTCAGCAGCAATTTCACAAATGCTTGCATCAAAATTCTCAACTATTACTAAATTAGCAGCAATTTTATGAATAAATCCTTGTAACAAATGACCATTAATTTGATCGTCCTTTAAAGAGTCAATCTTCAAAACATAAAGAGTTATTAAACCCTTAACATAAGCCCTCTTTTTTATTTCAGCCTCATTCATCTTGAACAATGCTATTAACCAATACTAAATTACCAAAAGATAAATCTAAACTTAACTTGAGTCAATGCAAAGCAAGTTATCATCAGTTACTTCCATATGAAAAAAAAAAAAAAACAATACAGCATATTATTCTAACAGCAAAACTAGGCTACTCAACAGGTTATTTAAATGAAAAGGCTACTATCTTAACCTAAGGTTAAATTAATACAAGTAAAAATAAGGACCAATACTGCTCCTTTCCTTATAAGGAATAACAACAGTATACAAAGAATCCTAACATTACAAAAACCAGATGAGCCCAGCGAGAACAAAAAAAAAAGTATATACTTGACACTAGAACACCTAAACTAACTTGACTTTAGGCCTCTGCTCATACTAAAAGTCAGCCTTTCTCCGAGCCAACTTCACATTACCATCATAATTGAGGTGTACTCCATCCCTGGCATAAAGGCGTGAGTCGGAAAATCCATTAACCCCTTTCATTATATACAAACTATCCTTGCCCTTCCATTTATTCAACCACTTATTGAATTTATTCGATTTTGCCTTAAAATCCTGCCGCAACGCGTCAAAACTCACAGCGGTTAAAAAAGAATCTATCCTCTATTTGAGCAAAAATTAGTTTAGCATCAGGACACAACTTTTTCAGTAATTCAGCAAAGGCTTCACAACAGTGCCCTACTTTCCATACCTCCGCAGTACTTTGGATAGCATCTAAATCATTGCTGCCCAAGAACACAAAGATGCGACTTGGCCTGGACCTCCTAGGGTTAGCGAAATATCGCTCTACTTCAACCTTGAAGTTTTCAAAGGTTGCGCCCCTTTTGCAAATGTAATTGAACCCGTCACACTCTTCCAGGCGTAAATCGGACAACCTCCTCACCCAACTATGCCCAACAACAAGAGTCATAGCCAAAAAAACAAAACAAACAAGACGAAAAGCAAACTGAAGTCTTACGGGGTAAAAAAATGTTTAAATTCGAATATGTTAGAATTATCTAACTCAAATCAGTTATAAGGCAAGTCTTTATGTTTCAACCTACCTGCACTATCTTCAAGAACAATTTCTTCTTAGTTTTCGAATTTGAAATCCTTAAATTCTCTTTTTTTATGGCAGGAAAAGAACAGCCGTTCTTCTGTCCGGCCGGTTCCGCAGACTCAGAACTCCTTCTCGGACCAAAACTTGTCATCAAGTCCGTTTTCTTTCACTTTGTCCGAAACTCTTGAACAACGTTGAAAAATAAAGACAGGAAAACCAAACTGTTTCCTTATAAGGAATACATTTAACATTAACTTAATTAGTTCAATTAGAATATAAAAAGGGGGAAGTTAAGAATTTAAATTTAATATTAACTTTCCGTCCATAAACGAACACCAAAAAATGGGACAAAAAAGTAAGAAACAAACGAACTAGTCAATTCAACTATTCTCCCACGAATGCAGTTACCATTCTCCAATCAACTCTTTCTACACTTTATATCACTTTAGTGGGATCAGTGTTACTGTATGGACATGAGTCATGGTATGAAAACGAAAGAATCTCCATTAGATTTAGTAGATTTAAGAACAAAACACTCAGAAAGATATTGGGAGTTAACCGGCAAGGCAGGATTAGAAATAAAACAATAAGAGAGATTACTTGAGTGCCATATGTGGATGAGATCATGATGAGGGGTAGATGGAGATGGTTTGGGCATGCTCCCCGCACCCCCCAAGGGAGATTAGTTCACCAAACGTTTAACTGGGCTCCATAAGGCACTAGAAGAGTTGGAAGACCTAGACCTAGATGGCTGAGGACTATGAAGCATGAAGTAGATGATGAATTAAGAAGTACTGAATTAAATGCTCAAGATAGAGACGACTGGTGGAATCTAACTGAGGCCCTTTGCGTCAATAGATGTAAGAGGAGATGGTGATGATGATGATATAAAAGCTAGACAAGAGGATGTGTATGGTGGATATATTTTTCTTTAATTGCAAATTCAGTTAAAAATTGGAAACATCAAATTAACTAGATTTCATGTAAAAACACGTATAAAAAAAATAAAAATAAGAATGGGAATATTAAAACATGCTGCAATTCAAATTGTTACTAGGATCCAGATAGTGTCTATTAACTACAGGAATTTCAAATGAAACAAAAATTGCCTATCTATTATGTGTTTCAATAGTGAGTTATCCAAGCTGAAAAGGTCTCAAGTCTAACATGGCAAACTCAAGTATTAAACTCATTACGTTTAACCTCCTACTCTATTACTCTGTACTGTTTTCATTCAGCTAATCTTGTTAAAATTTCAGAAGTTCAAACCTGTTGCAAATGTTTTCATGTTGTACAGAATGACATGAGTTTTTTTTCATAGTTTATATAAGAAAAATATTCAGCATTTCAACGCTGTTTGCTGATCTTAAAATACTGATTATATTTTATTCATTACTTTTCAAATCAAGTCTATTTACCTTCTTATTTCCTTTCATTACTGGGTTACTTTCCCTGTTGGAGCCCTAGGGCTTATAACATCCTGCATTTAAAACTAGGTTTGTAACTTAGCTAGCAGTGATAATAATATGTTTTGTTGAATATAACCGATGCTCAAGAACCATTGGTTTCATAATACATCTTCTTAACGGTTCTAATAAGCTTCTTCTCTGTAGTACTACATTAAACCACTAACTATGAAAATTCTTCATTCATCATCGGGTAGGTAAATTCAGAGTAGGTCTCAATTCAGGTTTAATGCAAAGTTCAAGAAGTAAAAAATATGTAATTAACAGTGACATGTTTCTAGAGATAACTCCATCTATCCTCAGGCGGGAATGGTCGAAGTGGTGTTGGTAAGGTCCTTTCATATGGCGGTCCGGGTTCGTTGGAAGAGGTGGTAAATTTACATTGGCTGCCTCCAGTGCCATGGGCGGAGCGAGAAGGGATGTAATCGGGAAGGGGGGGGGGGCAATTTTCATTGCTGAGGCGCTTGCCAGGAAAGGCTGGGCCTCAGTCAGGCTGTTTCTCCACTCAGTCATAGGTGATACATCACAATTATGTCTGCTGATGGCTGTTCTATGATTGGTGGATACACTCGCCAAGAGAATTTCCATTGTAGGTGGGCTACTCGAGTGCTGATCCAGGATGTCTTGATTCTGGATGCTATGATCGGTAGAATCCATATTTGGCCGGTGAGTGTTAGTCCTTCAGCAGGAAGGGTGAAGGAACATTTTCTGGTTTGTGCTGTTAAAGAGGGCTTCGAGGATTCTCAGCCTTTTGCTATCAGGAGCGCTTCCAATTATCTTAGTATTTTTTATAATATTCTCAAGTTTGATGTTATTGTTGTGAGTTTGGATGACCTGGACCTTTCTGTATGTGATAGGACAGTCGCTTAGACAGATGCATAGTGGTCCTTCCTTTGTAACGTCCAGGGCATCCTGGAATAGAGCTTTGGTAGGAATACACCACGTTGGATTGTTTAAGGATGTCCAGTAATCAGGGGCTGGGTTGTTCTTCATTATCAGAGATGTCGTTTTTGCTGTCTGGTAAAAGCTGAGTAGTTTTTTCTGCGCATTTTATTCCACAGGAGAGACGTGATATTTAAAGGTGTCGCTCACAACTTTTTCGTCTTTTTGAAAGTCGTTATGAATGAGACCTTTGTAATAAAACTTTACGATCGTGGCAATGTTCTTTGTCCGTTGCTCCACCTGGTACCAAGTATTCATGGTTGCTTTTTTTTTATGATTAATCTGTCTGTTGGAATACCCATTATTCACAAGGGCCTGTGTAATACCGCCATGTTCGTCATGAGTACCCGCCCACTAGGAGCAATGGGAGAGGGCATGGTGGACCTAAGTTTTGATGCACATTCATTGGATGTCCTTTGGAGAATCTACAGTAGATGTCCTGGGCTGAGAGAACCACAGTAAGGGTATCATCGATATACCTCACATTCACATCACGTCGACGTCTACTCGAGAATACCAGCTCCTCGACATCTCCCATGTAGAATTTGGTGAAGAGCACACCAAGAGGAGAGCCTATCACAAAGCTGTCTTTCTGTTTGTACTCTTGTTAAGGTTTCCTTTGTTCCTCCACTAGTTTGAGCTGCAGCAAATAAAAAATCCTCTCGTTTCTCCTCTTGTTAAGGTTACTTCAGCTAATGTTTCTCTTGTTCCTTCTCTTGTTAATGTTGTAGCAGGCAACGTTTCTCTTGTTCTTCCTCTCTTTAGGGTTGCTACAGCGAACGTTTCTCTTATTCCTCCTCTTGTTAGGGTTGCAGCAAAGAACATTTATCTTGTTCCTCCTCTTGTAAAGGTAGCAGCAGGAAATGTGTTCCTCCTCATGTTTCAGTTGCACACGGGAAAACTTCTCTTATTCCTCCATTGGTTATGGTTGCAACAGCGAACATTTCTCTTGTACCTCCTCGTTAGGGTTGCAGCAGCAAATGTTTCTCTTGTTCCTTCTCTTTTTAGGGCTGCAGCAGTGAACATTTCTCTTGTTCCTCCTCTTGTTGAGGTTGCAGTGGCGAACGTTTTTCTTATTCCTCCTCTTTTTAGGGTTTCAGCAGTAAATGTTTCTCTTGTTCCTCCTCTTGTTAAAGTTACCAAATTGAACGTTTCTCTTGTTCCTCTTCTCATTAGGGTTGCAGCAGCAAAAAATTCTCTTGTTCCTCCTCTATTTAGGGTTGCAGCAGTGAAGGTTTCTCTTGTCATTATTCTTGTTAGGATTGCAGCAGCAAACATTTCTCTTGTTCCTATTGATAGGGTTGCTGCAGCGAACGTTTCTCTTATTTCTCCCCTTGGTAAGGCTGAAGCAGTGAACGTGTCTCTTGTCTTCTCTTGTTAGGATTGCAGCAGCAAACGTTTCTCTTGTCCCCGTCTTGCTAGAGTTTCAGCAGCGAATATTTCTCTTATTCCTCTTCTTGTTGAGGTTGCAGCAACAAATATCTATCTTGTTCCTCCTCTTGTTAGGGTTGTAGCAAGCAATGAACTTTTATTCTTGTTCCTCCTCTTATTAGGGTTACAGCAGAGAATATTTCTTTTGTTCCTCCTCTGTTTAGGGTTGCACGGCAAATGTTTTTCTTGTTAGGGTTGCAGCAGCAAACATTTCTCTTGTTCCTCCTCTTGCTAGGGATGCAGCAGTGAACTTCTCTCTTGTTCCTCCTCTTTTAAAGGTTACAGCAGCAAACGTTTCTGTTATTAGCTTTGCCGCAGAAATGGTTTCTCTTGTTCCTCCTCATGCTAGGGTTGCCGCAATGAACGTTTCGGTTGTTCTTCCTCTTTTTTCTGTTGCAGCAGGGAGTTCCTCTTGTTCCTCCTCTTATTAGAGTTGCAGCAACCAAAATTCCTCTTGTTCCTTCTCTTGTCAGGGTTGCAGCAGAAAAGGTTTTTCTTGTTCATCCTCTACTTAGGGTTGCAGCAGTGAAAGTTTCTCTTGTTCCTGCTCATGCTATGGTTGCAGCAGCGAACATATTTCTTGTTCCTCATCTTGCTATGGTTGCAGAAGAAAAAAATTCTCTTGTTCCTCCTCTTGTTAGAGTTGCAGCAGTAAACGCTTCTCTTGTTCCTCCTCTTGTTAGTGTTGTAGTAATGAAAGTTTTTCTTGTACCTCCTCTCATTTGGGTTGCAACAGTGAAAATTTTCTTGTTCTTTCTCTCGCTAAGGTAGTAAAATCTAACGTTTATTTTGTTACCTGCTTGTTGGGGTTGCTGAAGCAAACGTTCATCCTGTTCCTCCTCTTGTTAGGGTTGCAGCAGTGAGAGTTTCTCTGGTTCCTCCTCTTAATTGGGTTGTAGCAGCAAAAACCTTTTTTGTTCCTCCTCTTGCCAGGGTTGAAGCAGCAAACGTTTATCTTGTTCCTCCTCTTGTTAGGGTTGTAGCGGCGAATGTTTCTCTTGGTCCTCCTTTTGTTAGTGTTGCAGAAACAAACATTTATCTTACTCATCTTGTTAGGATTCCAATATCAAATATTTTTCTTGCTTCTCCTCTAGTTAAAGTTGCAGCATTGAATGTTTTCTTGTTCCTCCTCTGGTTAGGGTTGCAGTAGATAACATTTATCTTGTTCCTCCTCTTGCTAGTGTTGCCGCAGTGAACATTCATCTTGTTATTCCTTTTGTTAGGTTTGCAACAGTGAACATTTATCTTGTTCCTCCTATTGTTAGGTTTACAGCAGCAAATATTTCCACCGTTCCTCCTCTTGTTATGGTTGCAGCAGCGAATGTTCTCTTATACCTCATCTCATTAGGGATACAGCAGCGAATGTTCCTCTTGTCACTCCTCATGTTAAGATTGCAACAGCAAACATTTATCTTGCTCCTCCTATTGTTATGGTTGCAATAGCAAATTTTTCTATTGTTCCTCCTCTTTTTAGGGTTGCAGCAGCAAACATTTCTCTTGTTCCTCCTCTTGTTAGGGTTGCAGCAGCGAACATTTCTCTTGTTCCTCCTCTTGTTAGGAATGCAACAGTGAACGTTTCTCTTGTTATTCTTCTTGTTAGGGTTGCAGCAGAGAACATTTATCTTGTTCTTCCTCTTGCTATGGTTACAGCGGGGAACCATTTCTTGTTTCTCCTTTTTTTAGGGTTGCAGCAGCAAACATTTCTCTTGTTCCTCCTCTTGTTAGGGTTGCAGCAGCAAACGTTAGTCTTGTTCCTCCTCTTGTTAGGGTTGCTGCAGTGAACATTTCTTTTGTTCCTCCTCTCGTTAGGGATGCAGTAGTGAAAGTCTCTCCTGTTCCTCCTCTTGTTAGGGTTGCAGCAGCGAACGTTTTTCTTGTTCCTCCCATTGTTAGGTTTGCAGTAGCGAACATTTCTCTTGTTCCTCCTCTTGTTGGGGATGCAGTAGTGAAAGTTTCTCCTGTTTCTCCTCTTGTTAGGGTTGCAGTAGCGAACGTTTTTCTTGTTCCTCTTATTGTTAGGGATACAGTAGTGAATATTTCTCTTGTTTCTCCTCTTGTTAAGGTTGCAGCAGTGATCATTTCTCTTGTTCCTCCTCTTGTTAGTGTTGCAGCAGTGAACATTTATCTTGTTTCTCCTCTTGCTAGGAATGCAGCAACGAACATTTTTCTTGTTCCTCCACTTTTTAGGGTTACAGCAGTGAATGCTTCTCATGTTCCTCCTCTTGTTAGCGTTGCTGCAGTGTACTTTTTCTTGTTCTTCCAATGTTTGGGTTGTACCATCAAACATTTCTCTTGTTCCACCTCTTATTAGGGCTGTAGCAGTAAAGTTTCTCATGTTCCTCCCCGTGTTAAGGTTGCAGCAGAGAGCATTTCTCTTGTCCTTCCTGTTGTTAGGGTTACAGCAGTGAAAGATTCTCTAGTTCTTTTTCTTGGTAGGGTTACAGCAGTGAACATTTCTCTTGCTCCTCCTCTTGCTAGGGTTGCAACAATGAACGTTTCTCTGGTTCCTCCTCTTGTTAAGGTTGCTGCAGTGAATGTTCTTCTTATTCCTCTTCTTATTAGGGTTGCAACAGAGAATGTTTCTCTTGTTCCTCCTCTTGTTAGGGTTGCAACAGTGAAAGTTTACCTTGTTTCAGCTCCTGTTAGGGTTGCATCACCGAACGTTTCTCTTCTTCTTCTTGCTAGGACTGTATTAGAGTGTGTTTCTCTTGTTTCTCCTCTTGTCACGGTCGCAGCAGAAAACATTTCTCTTGTTCCTCTTCTTGCTAAGATTGCAAAAGCAAACGTTTCTCTTATTGGTCCTCCTGTTGGGGTTGCACCAGAAAACGTTTATCTTGCTCCTCTTCTTTATAGGGTTACAGCAGTGAATGTTTCTCTTGTTCCTCATCCTGTTAGGGTTGCAGCAGTGAACGTTTATCTTGTTCTTCTTCTTGTTAGGGTTACAGCAGCGAATGTTTCTCTTGTTCATCCTCCAGTTGAGGTTGCAGAAGCAAACATTTATCTTCCTCCTTTTGTTAGGGTTACAGCAGCGAATGTTTCTCTTGTTCCTCCTCCTGTTACGGTTGCAGCAGCGAATGTTCATCTTGTTCCTTTTCTTGTTAGGATTGCAGCAGCAACTAATCATTGTGTTCCCCTCTTGTTAGGGTTACAGCAGCGAACGTTTCTCTTGTTCCTGCTCCTGTTAGGGTTGCAGCAGAGAACGTTTATCTTGTTCCTCCTTTTGCTAGGTTTACGGCATTGAATGTTTCTCTTCTTTCTCCTCCGGTTTGAGTTGCAGCAGTTGAAGTTTATTTGGTTCCTCCGCTTGTTACAGTTGCAGCAGCAAACGTCTCTCTTGTTAGGGTTGCAGCAGTGAACTTTTGTATTGTTCCTTTTCTTGCTAGGGAATCATAATAAGAGACACGTTCGTTGCGGTGACACTAACAAGAGTAGGAACAAGAGAAACGTTTACTGCTGTAACCCTAACTAAAGCAAATGTTTCTCTTATTCCTCATCTTTTTAGGGTTGCAGCAACTAACGTTTCTCTTGTTCCTCTTCTTGTTAGTGTTGCAGCAAAGGCAATTCTCGTTACCAAGTGACCATTACCTCCCTAATTCCTTCAGTCCTCTTTCCATCAACTTTAAGGTGGTCCCGCTGCCTCAGATTTTTTTCTCTTGTAATTCTGGCGTCCATCTAACTCACGCCATAAAAGCAGTGTCAAAATTTAGTCTTCAGATTGGCTGGTCCAATTTCAGCCTCATCTCTCTTATGTCTCGTCTTTCGAGTCTTGTTTTTGTTACGGAGCAAAGACAAAAAAGATGTTTTACGAAATGTTTGCAATTTGGTTGCCCATCAAAATGCGGGGACAAAAAAATCCGTTATGATATATTTCCTAAATTAGAATCAGGTGGGCAAACAGTATTCTAGAGAGGTGCGTCTTTATTTCTATTTTTATTTGAATTGCGAAATATGAAGAATTGCTGTAGGGCAGACCATCAAATCTCCAAAAGAGGCCCTCGACTCCTTAATTTGCTCAATTATTCTTTTGATTTTGTAATGAATTATTGATATGGTTTAGTATTAATTAACTGTTCTCATCTGTCTGTAGAAAGCCATTCAAAAGGCAAGTCAGTCAAATTCCCTCAAAATATTCAAAATTGAGTAGGCCTATTGAACCTCCATGAAACATGTGACCAGGTAATAACCAATGCTACATTTTGTTTGTCTGGGATTCCTATAAACCTTACGCAATCAAAATGGGGTTATGGTTGTAACTGTTCGCTTTATTCTTTCTTCTTAACATTCTTATTCTTCCTCCGGTTATGACCTGGACAACCAAAAAGTTAGAAATTTGCAAAGGGATAACTAGTGGGAAAATAAGATGATGATAATAGACGCGAAAATTATAATGTGCAATCCAAGTCTGTAGGACACTGTACTGTCCCTTGTTTCTGCCTCTTATGATCGACGTGTAAGCTGCCAGTAAATAGCTAAGTTTTGGGTGAGACACATTATAGACATCATATGAAAGAAAGGTATAAGAATTGATGGGTATGATTATTTCTAACACACTCTTTTAACCAGCATTTATTCACTTAAAATTTCTTGGCTAACGAACAGTAATATTTCAGAGGTCACGAAAATTTGCGTTTCAAAGTTGGGTTTTACTGCTTTACAGTTTCGCTAATAGACACACGGACTTGATAGAATTTCCCCTCCCCCCCCCCCCCAGAAAAAAAAAAAAAAAACTTTCATTAAGTTCCATGATTTAGAGGTTAATTGCTCCCAACGCACACCAAAGAACGGGTGTTTGATTGCCTCCAGATTTATAAAAATCCAGAACTGAAGGAAAAGATCTTTTGATAATTACCGAAGGACACTTGCTTGAAAGTTTTGGTCTTGCAAAAATGCCGTTAAACTCAATGAATTCTTTTATCTCCTAACATGATTAATTTCATCAACCATTTAAAAACTCTTCTTTATGCCCATTGGCTTTCAACTTCTACTTCATTCCGTACACCATCTTGACATTAACAAGATTACCAAGCACATGTTGGAATAAAGCTAAAACGTCCCTCTCTCTCTTGATATTTCTTTTCAGAGTAAAAACCCATTTCCCCCTTCTAAGCGCTTTCTTACAAGCGGAAACAGAATAAGAGAGAAGAAAACCAAAAGGAGGCGTGATTCAATTCTTTGAAACAAATGCAGGTGAGGACAAAGAGGGGGAGGGGGGGGGCAATCTCCCCTCCTCTGCAGCAGCTGATTTGCTCTCTTCTATCTCAGATTAGTTTTCTGACAGCAGATGAGATCTTCGCTCTATCTTGAAGGTGAAAGCTCAGAGGAACTCTTTAATGATTTGGTCATTAGAGGCTTTCAGAGTTTCAGCTCACTTGTCTCCAAATCTCAGCTGATGCCAACTAATGAGCCTAAGTTGAGGAACCTTATCGTACTCGAAGGAGAGGCTTTGTCTCTGCTGTGCCTGAGACGCAGTTGTACTAATCATACATTTCTATGAACATCTGTGCTGAATCATGATATACAAAATGTACGCATGCGTTATACATTCATGATGAATAATAGTCTTATCATCCTATATCTTACATTAAATGCACTCCTACCTTTCGATACTTGTGAATCCTTGTTTTGGTCCCGAAATAGACAAATATTTGATTAAAGGTTTTGTCCTTGCACTTCGTGCTTGATTCATCAATAAAGATAAAATCCTTCTAATCTCTTTTCCCATACTTGTTTGAATCAATAAAGATAAAATCCTTCTAATCTCTTTTCCCATACTTGTTTGAAGTCCATAAACACAATGTTCAGTAATACCTCATGTCCGCATTTGAAACTAGATTTTTTTTTTTCATGAGATAATCCATTTTCAAAAACCATAGATAATTTTGACACCCAATTTTTTGGATCTGTTGATCGTCATACTATCTGTATTATAACCTTATAACAGAAATAAATCTTGTTCCAAAAGTCTCACAATAGAGTCCTTTTTGGATTATTTAGATAAAGTCAGAATTTTTTATATTCCAAATCTTTTCGTTTCTTTTTAAATGGATCCCCTTGACAAACGCTAGTATAAAACATGATATATTTCTCTGTTGAATATACACGTTATCGTCTTATCATATTACAGCTGTTCTGCTTCATATAACTGTTTATAAATTTAATGTTTGAAAATCCGTTATTATTTTCTGCTTCCTCATCTGTACGTTTTTGTAAAACGATATAAAATATAAATTTCTTGTACAACTGTGTTTGGTGTGAATAAACATTGTTTTAAAACCTTCACAACAGAAAAGCAAATTCAGTTTTAGTACATTACTGATGTAATCAACGCATAAAAGCCACTTTCCTCTAATTACTCAAGCTACCTTCTATAATAATTCCTCAGATTAATTTAGCAACGCTAAAACCACTGATGAAAACCCCCATCATTTCCTCTCCTCTAAGTTGCTCAAAGGAAACAGCACACTTGATTAACACGTAACGTCGTGAATTTTGCCAGAAGGTGTAAAATGTGTTATCAGAACCGAAGTTTTCCGTATCCCGTGAGATATTTTTATTATTAAATAGAACGGAGATGAAAGACTTCCTGCAGCTATCAGAAGGCCTCTCTCTCTCTCTCTCTCTCTCTCTCTCTCTCTCTCTCTCTCTCTCTCTCTCTCTCTCTCTCTCTCTCTCAGAAAAGGTTCAACAAATCACTGCTTTTATTCTAGTTTTACTTTTAAACCCCAGCCATAAATGGCAGAGGCAAGGAACAGTGACAATGCTCTAGTTAGCAGGACAATGCTATTGCGACTGACCACTTTTACATAAGATCAGCGCTCAAGTCCCCTCTCCACGCAAGCAAAGACCAGGGAGGGACAGGCAATGGCTGCTGATGACTCCTCAGCAAGTAGGTCTATAGACTCTCCTAAAACCTCTTCCTTGGCCCCCAAGGATGGTGATGTTGCAGACACTACACAAAACTACCAAACTTGGACGTGATTTAAACCCCAGTCCGGCGTTCTCCAGGCAGGGACATTTCTCAATAGACCACCACAACCCTTCATTGTGATAGAAGAGAGGCTATTCATATGGATACGCTTTCGGTTCTATCACAGATCATTAATGTTCTTTGTTTCACATACAAACTGCTCTTTTATACTATAAGTACAAGAAGATCTAGGATTAAATATGAATTACTGGACCGTGTCAATCCATATGCGCCCTTTGGGTGTTATTGATTATTACTGTTTGAGAGACCACCACTAATGCATCCACTCTTTATCTCAACTGGTCTTTGATACATTTTTCGACAAGGAATTTTTTAATTAATATGTTAAACAGTTTGCCCAAAATGTATCCATTTTCAACTCAATTATTTCAGTTACATATTGCATTAATTCACTGATGAGTGTGCCTGTTACTTTTGGTTGGAATGTAAAATGGCTTGGGTGTTTAGCTGAATACCTTTCAAATAATAATGAAGAGAAATACTTCTTTTATAGGTAGTAGGTTGGCTAAGGCACTAACCACCAGTTTAGATAATACCGTTAGAGTGATATTGGCTCTTTTGACAGCCAAAGAGTTCTACATTGGATATATCTCTCTGGTTATGGCTCATT
>NC_090736.1:87002064-87007064 GCF_036898095.1 Palaemon carinicauda
TCACGCTACAAATAGTCCGAAATACGCTAGTTTTGTGTTACCTCGGGCGTCATTCGTTAGCCTACTTGTCCCTCCGTATTTTTCAAAATCCCTTCTGTTAATTCTGGGTAACGTGCTTTCATTATCCGTGCAACCTCATTTTATTCATGGATATCCAAGTAAAAGCCATCCTCGCCCATCACATCCTTTATGGGTATCGTGCTTTCGTTATTGGTCTAATCACTTAATGATCATTAGACAAACTTAAGCCAACCTAGCCCATCACTTCATTTTGAACGCTCGTGTTGCGGTTATCAGTCTCGCCTACACTTCGTTTTGTGTTAAAATGGACGTAAACTTGAACACGATAATTGAAGTATCTGATTATTAACGACCTAATTAAGAAATTGGTTTATGCTACAAATTCGGTAATTCTGTATTTGGTGTACCTAACTTAATCAGCGCGTTCAAGTAAGTTTGGATTTGAATATTAAACCTTCTTACCATGGAAACTGTGAGAAGGAAGGTTGGAGCCTCAGGCCTGCCCCCGTCTGAACCCAGAGCAGCAGCAGCAGGAGCACATATGCCCGTGCAGCAGTGTGGCTTTGGTAGTAGGTCACAATCATGCCTTTCAATCTAGAGAAATTCTTGGCTAATCCTAGAGAAGAATTGTTAACCTTGCGTTTGGCTAAAAAGCAGAAACTTCTCACGGTTGCAAGTAAATGCCAAATCCCTACAGATATAACTTATGTCAAAGCACGTATCATTAATGACATCCTTCAGTTCTTGCTGAATAAAAACGTCATAACAGAGGACAATGAAGATGTAGAAGAACTAAGAACCCTTATAGATTCCATTGCTAATGTTGATCCTAAAGTGGAAAAACTGAAACTTCAGTTAAAAGTTCTTGAAGTGTAGGAAAAGAGAGAACAAGAAAGAAGACTCGAGGAACAAGAAAGAAGACTCGCGGAACAAGAAAGAGAACAAGAAAGAAGACTCCCGGAACAAGAAAGAGAACAAGAGAGAAGACTCCCGGAACAAGAAAGAAGACTCGCAGACCAAGAAAAAAGACAAGAAGAATTTGAACATCAGAAAAGGCTTAATGAGTTGGAAGTCGAAAAACTGGAGAAGTTGGCCCTTATTAGGCTTAAGGCTAAAGAGGATGAAGAAAAACTTATGGACAATACTCGTCCGCAACTACTTGAAAGGTAAGGTTGCATATGTTGCATCGCAATTAATTGAGGTTAAAGACTCTAAAGACCTTAAAATTTGTTTTAGATGCATATGCCATTACTGTGGAAGGCTACAAGAAAACTTTTAGAAACACTTTCAAGTCTCAATCTCAGACGTTTGTAGAATTCTGAAATATAAAGGTAAGACAGTTTAACAAATGGTTGGAGAGAGCTGGTGTTAATGATTTAGACTCTCTTAAAAATCTGATTTTATTGAAGGAATTTTTGCGTAACGTTCCCTCTAATATTGCCGCTTATGTACATTTTAAAGGTGAAACTGAAGTACAAAAAGCAGCTAGCTTAGCTGACGACTAATATCTAATTCACAAGAATAGTAATGATTCTTCAAAGACTGTCTCATCTCCTAAATCTCATCAGGTTAGTTGTGCTTATTGTAAGAAAGATGGACACTCCATAGAAAATTCTCCCAGTCCAAAATGTCAGAGGTCAGAGGTAAGCACTGATGGTAAGTCCAAGAAAACTAATGGTGCAGTGACGTCATGCTTTTGTTCCTTCACAGGATCTGGAACCCTTTAATGAATTCATGTGTGAGGCTTCACTTAATGATTCATCTGTCACAGCTCTGAGAGACTCTGCTTCATCCCAGACAATAATTTCGGCTGCCAGTCAAGACAACTTAAAATACACAAAAGAGTACATGGCAGTAAGTGACCTAACCACAACTACTCTTCTACCCGAGGCCGAGGTAGATATTGCTTGTCCTTATTTTACAGGTAAGGCAAAACTTAGATAAACCATTACCTTGTTACCCTATTCAGATGATTATTGGTAATGATCTAGCAGGATCCTCTGTACTTGAACCTAAATTGATTGTAACAACACCTGAGGTAGTAATCAAAGATGAGCTCTCCAAAAAACCAGGTAAAATCTCCCAAGTAATCAGTAGATCATCTAGTAAAACGCCCAGAACTAATTTTCCCCCCAAGGTAAAGGAGGACAGAATAACAGAGGCTCTGGATTTAGTTGATATAAATAAGGTCTAGTTTGCTGTACTCCAACAGAAGGATTCAAGTTTGAAAGCCCTCTGGGATAAAGTAGTGGATCCTACTGACAACCCTAGAACCCTGTACTTTTATGTGGAGAAAAATATTTTGTTTCGCCATTACAAGTCTCCCAAAGCTCCAACATCTAACTCGTGGCATGACTGTTTTCAGGTTGTTTTTCCAGAGCCCTTAAGGAAACCCTTGCTTGACCTCGCTCATTCTACAGAATCCCATCTTCGAGTGAATAAAACCTACAAGAGGTTGTTTGAGGATTTTTATTGGCCAGAGATGAGAAAGGACATGGAGTTCATTACTTCCTGTCACCACTGTCAGATCACTGGTAAGCCTAATGAGAAAATACCTCCAGCACCACTTCAAAGCATTCCAGTACCTAAGTCATCATTTGATAAGGTAATTATTGATTGTGTTGGGCCATTGCCAAAGACTCGCAAGGATAATGAATACATTATGACTGCCCTTTGTCCTACCACTAGGTATCACTTAGCCTTTCCCATTAAAAATATCTGTGCTAAAACCATAGTTGGACAATTGTTGAAAACCTTTACCTTGTTAGGTTCCAGAGAGAACTGCAGTGTGATCAAGGTACCAATTTTACTAGCAATCTTTTCAAGCATGCTATGTATCAATTTAATATCCATAATGTTTACTCTTCTGCTTATCACCCGCAGACTAATGGTGCCTTGGAGAGAATGCACCAAACTTTAAAAAGTTGTTACGGAAGTATATCAGTGAAACATCACAGCACTGGGTTGAGGACCTTGATCTTCTAGTGCATGTACTTAGATGTACACCTCATGATTCCACAGGGGTATCCCCATTTGAACTCATGTTCGGTCGAAAACCAAAAACTATATGAAGCTCGGTAAAGGAGAATATTTTGCAGAGGAAGCCAGAAGAAACTACGAATATTTACCAGTATTTAGAAGAATTAAAACAGAAATTTACATACATTTATGATATTTCTACTACTAATTCAGTTTCTTCCCAGCAGTAGATGCAACACATATACAATAAAAAGGCAAAAATGATCGAGTTCAAAACTGACGACTAAGTTTTGGTGCATCATCCTATTCCTGGCGCTCCCTTACGAGAAAAATATGCTGGACCTTACAAGATCGTTCATAGGACCTCCAAGGTAAACTACATAATCAGCACTCCAGACAGAAAACGACCAACTCAATTAGTTCATGTAAACTTCCTTAAACCCTATATCACTCCAGTCAAAAAGGTGAGACCTTATATTGCTTTAGTGATAACCAAAGCTAATACAGAGGCAACAAAGGTACCTAACCTAACAATAGATGAGGAAACTAATCATGGTGATGAAACCAATCTCATTTTATTGTTTAAGGAATTTTCTAATAGTGAAATTTTAAAATCTTTAATGACTTATCTTTCTCACCTAAATGCACCTCAAAAACAGGCATTGACAAGACTTACTAAATTTTCCAGACATTAGTACTGATATTCCTAAGTGTAGCTCTACTGTCCACCATGACATAATGCTTGAACCAAATACCACTCCAATCCGTCAACCTTTCTATAGAGCCACAGGAGTTAAACTAGAAACATTGAAAAGGGAAGTTCAGTATTTATTAGACAATAATTTAGCAGAACCCAGTACATCGCCTTGGTTTCACCATGTATATTGGTCCCCAAATCTAATGGGCAATTCAGACTTTGCACGGATTACAGGAAATTAAATAAAGTGACTATTAAAGATTCCTATCCACTTCCTGGGGTTAATGACATTCTAGACAATATTAGTAATGCCAAATTCTTAACTCAAATAGATTTACTAAAAGGATATTATCAGGTACCACTGACTGATAAAGCTAAGAAAATCTCTTCATTCGTAACACCTTTTGGTCTCTTTTCTTACTTAGTAATGCCCTTTGGACTCTGTAATGCACCTGAAACGTTCCAGCGCATGATGGCAGAGATAACTAGAGGTCTTAAAGATGTGTTTGCATATCTCGACGACCTTGTGATTGCCAGCAAGACCTGGGAAAAACATCTCAGCACCTTGAAAGAACTCTTTCAACGACTGCAAAGAGTCGGGCTGACACTCAACCTTGCTAAAAGTTCTTTTGGTCAAGCTTAAGTAATTCATCTAGGTCATTGCATTGGTAGTGGGGATATTATACCTAAAGGGGCTAATATAGACAATATCAAGAACATTCCTATTCCTGCCAACAGACAGCAACTAAAGTCTTTTTTAGGAATGGTTTCTTACTATGCTAAATTCATTAAGAACTTTGCTGTTATTACTGCTCCTCTCTCTGCTCTTACTTCCCCTAAGGTTAAGTTTGACTGGACCGAAGAACACTGTCACATTTTTAAACAACTGAAGAGCATATTGTTTCAAAAACCTCTCTTAAGAGCTCCAGATTTTAATAAAGAATTTTTCATAAAGATTGATGCCAGCAATACAGGTTATCGGGCTGTTTTGCTACAGTCTTACTCAGTCAGCACCACAGAAACGCCACCACCACTTCATCATCTCCTTCCCATCGCCTACCAATCTCGCTTCTTCAAAGGAGTTCAAACCAGGTGGGCCACTGTCGAGAAGGAACTTTATGACATCGTAGCTTCGCTACTACACTTCCAACCCTACTTGGAAGGACAACACAGGGTAGTAGTACATACCGACTATCGACCACTCGTCTTCCTCGAACGTTCTCACCTCCGAAACAACAAATTGCTTCGTTGGTCATATATATTGTCGGGCTTCGATCTACGACTTCAGTCAATCGGAGGTACC
>NC_090736.1:87014564-87017064 GCF_036898095.1 Palaemon carinicauda
GAAAGATAAAAGTCAATGACAATTCTTCTGTACTTATACCTGTCGAATTCAGGTATTTTGTACTTAGAATTGAAATCAACCCATCTTCACCATCGTAGCTAATTGGTAGTTTGTTACTTGGCATTCAATTAATGATAAATTTTGCACATTTTTACGTGTTTTTCATATTCAAATAAGCCATATATATTTTTGATACATTAATGTCTGGATTCTCTTAACGACCTCGGGATCAGAGCCCCCGGCGAAATCACACAAAGACAAGAGCTTGGCTCCGGCCGGGAATCGAACCCTGGTCGGCAAGCTTGTACAGACAGTGACTAACCCACTTGGCCACGAAGAAAGATAAAAGTCAATGACAATTCTTCTGTACTTATACCTGTCGAATTCAGGTATTTTGTACTTAGAATTGAAATCAACCCATCTTCACCATCGTAGCTAATTGGTAGTTTGTTACTTGGCATTCAATTAATGATAAATTTTTCACATTTTTACGTGTTTTTCGTATTCAAATAAGCCATATATATTTTTGATACATTAATGTCTGGATTCTCTTAACGACCTCGGGATCAGAGCCCCAGGCGAAATCACACAAAGACAAGAGCTTGGCTCCGGCCCGGAATCAAACCCTGGTCGGCAAGCTTGTACAGACAGTGACTAACCCACTTGGCCACGAAGAAAGATAAAAGTCAATGACAATTCTTCTGTACTTATACCTGTCGAATTCAGGTATTTTGTACTTAGAATTGAAAGCAACCCATCTAATGATAATCAGACCTAGAATTTTGAATGACTCGTATATGGTCGAAGAGACACTGTCAATACAAAAATTTGGATGTTGAGGAGCCAATGTCCTCGACTTACAATAATATGAGTTTTTTTTTACCGTTCACCTTCTTCCACCATAATTTGCACAATTCACTAATCTTTGGAATGTCTCTATTAAGGGGTTCAGCAACCCCAGATCTACGTTCAAGCGATGGAATTGATGAAAAGAGTGGCATCATCTGTAAATGCAAGAAACTTGTTTTCTAGGCCAAACAACATTTCATGTATATAGAGTACGAAAATTAATGGGCCAACAACACTACCCAAAAGAACACTAGACATTATATTTCTATACTCGGTATGGTGTCATCAATAACTATTCTTTGTAATTCATTGCTTAAATATTCAATAATTATGTTAGAAAAAGACTCACCTACTTTTTGCTTCAGTTTTAAAACAAGAGCCACATGATTAACAGCCAAAGGCAAAACTAAAATAAAAGCCAATCATACGAATATCCTGTCCACACTCAAGGAATTTCTGTACAGCATTGGAAATTGTAAGAAGGGCATCAAATACTCCAAGGTCTTTGTGAAAGTAATATTGCAAATTAGGAAACAGTTTATTACCTTTAGCATCCTTATTTAGACGTTTTGTCAAAAGGTGTTCAAAACTTTAGATTATATGAGTTATGGAAATTAGGCAGTAATTGGCAGGGCTGGAGTTACCGTAAGCACATTTAGTTAATGGAGTAACATTAGTAATTCTCCAAAAAAGTGCAAAAACAACCTCTTCTTGGTAACTTGCAGAAAATAACATATACTTTGGGGGTTGAGAAATAAACTCTTTATCTAAGAAATCGGCAGTCTTCATGAATAAAAATAAGGAAAAACATCATTTGGGTCTACACCTCCATGAGTATCAAGTTCCATAAAGTGTGTTTTAATTTCCTAGGACGGAAAAGCTAAAATAATTAGTTTAGACTCAGGAAAACACGAATGAGGAAGATCGCATCAGTCAACAGGGTTGGTTTTCCTTTCGACAGTGAGTAACAGAGTTGTCTGGTTTAAGTAAAGGAGGAACTGTTAAATACACATCAAAGATTGTAGATTTAAGGGTACCCTACCATTTAGGCCTCTGGGTTGTACCAGAAAGGGTTCGTTTTATGGTTAAATTGTATTCCTTTTCAGTTAAAGCCTAAACTCTCTGAGAAACAGCTTTTAGCTGAGTATACTGTAGCTATTCCAAGTGAAATGTGATCTGTTGCCTTTCCAAAGAAGATAATCCTGTTTTTCAATAAACAAAACCACATCTACAATCATTATTGAACCAGGGGTTATCCTACTTGATATTTCAACACACGCGAATGGATACGCCTATCAATTATGTTGACCTGATTTTCTTTCAAGAGAACAACAGACTCAGCCCCTTTATACAATGGTGATCAATTCAAATACAAAATAATACCCAAATGCCATTCCAGTCTACTTGAGATTTTATATAGGCCTACAGTATATCCTCAGTCTTAACTACTAACGAAACCACGGCATGATCAGACGTCTCATCTGGAGAACCAACCTTGCTGGCTATAACACAAGAGGAGTCGTGTATACCAGGTTCACACTACTATCAGATTTGGTGAGGAGATTTGCTCACCACCTGATTCAGAGGCAATGTTTATAGTTCTTAAACCTGGTGACCAGTAGGAAAAACAGCATTAAACCACTCCCTGTGG
>NC_090736.1:87022064-87027064 GCF_036898095.1 Palaemon carinicauda
CTATTTTCACTATTTTCCACTATTGTGAATGGGCTTGAAGATCTCAACACTTTGTTAATCTTTTCCCAAATTTCCTTTTACTGTCATTAGGATTTATGTTAAATATGTAATTCATTGTTTTACAAACGAAATATGCTTTATATATTCAACTGGTTGTATGCGTAAACAAAAGCAACTGCTGAATGGTGGTTCATGACCCTTAAAATAGTGAACTTTATCCATATTTACCTTTCTTGCGAATTACATTCGTACTGATCAAACTTACTTGTCTTGATTATATTTATTATTACCTTTTCAACCATTCCTTTGAAGAGAGAACTTCCATCTATTTCTAACTTTGCCATAACGAGATATTAAAATGCATCTTGTTATTCCTCTGTTCACATCTCATCCATCAATTCACTTCCATAACCTAATTTATGGAAAGTTTCCATTACTATGATTGAAAATTATGTTGTTTATGCGATAATTGTTGTTGTTACTAACAATTTCATGGCGTTGTTAGACAAAATTTAGTCTCGAAAGAACTGAATACTGTTAGTTAATCTTATATTATATATATAATAAAAGTAACAAAATACCTACAGATAACTGAAAGGGAACTCAATCAGTAAAACTAATCAACGATACTATCGACATTTGACCTTTAAAATCAAACCTCCTTTCATATCTGTTAATATCAAATACAAAGGAGAGAGAGAGAGAGAGAGAGAGAGAGGAGAGAGAGAGAGAGAGAGAGAGAGAGAGAGAGAGAGAGAGAGAGAATGATGAACAATGAGAACATGAACATCTAAATTTGATCTAATTCAGCAACAGGGAATAGAAGCACATATAGACAGAGAGACTGAATATGTTCGTATTTAAAAAAAAAAAAAACTTAAACCAACAATCAATTAAAAACTTATAGAATTCACTAAAGTATAAAGGAGAATAAATCGTGGCGCAAATCTTCGTCCAAACTAAAATCAATAAGAAGCAAAAGTCCGTCCGATCAGGAGAAGAGTCGAAACGTGAGTCTTTCACGAGATTTAATTTGCGATTTCCCCCCCCCCCCCCTCACCCCCACCCCCACCCCACCCCCACGCTGTCATGACCAGCAGCGCCAACAGCGAAATCAGGCCAGCAATTATCCAAAAATCTTTTCACCTGATCTCCCTCACCCACTTCTGGCAACTACTGCTCGATGGCAGCCAGGGGATGGCCTTAACAGGTTTCCATGCTGCATCACAAAGATTCGTCTGTTAAGCCCTTCCATTCATCCCCTTCCACCGAAACGCCTCTCCTTTGACGGGTTTCTCCGTCAATAGTCATCTGAAGGGTATTCCAAATGGGTCTTTTAGAAGACACAAGGAGTCAGCAAGTTTTGTTTTACCTGGAAGTTGTTCAAGCGTTTTGTGTGCTTGCTTGGCTGTATGTGTGTTTGTGTTTAGGGGTGCCCATCGCTTTATTTGCATGTATATTCTCTTTGCACTCGATCATCACAATTTATAATATGCAAAAGAATCTTCGTAAAAAAGATACAGATAATGTCAGAATTAATTTTCTTCAATACGCAAAAAGCCTGTACAATATTCAAGTGTTTGTGGTAGCCTACTGGAAACGTCCCTACTTGACGATCTGTCAAGCAATGCAATCACAAACCTCAATACAATTGGTCAACTGAAGAAAGCTTCCCTCTATCGAAATGCCCGGATGTAAAATACGTCCATTAGAGTTCATTCCTCACCCCCCCCCCTCTCTCTCTCTCTCTCTCTCTCTCTCTCTCTCTCTCTCTCTCTCTCCATTAAAGAAGGCGAATTCATTTTATAACTATTCCTGTTGGGACATAATTTACATATCTTGTTAGAAACGTTAATGATCACTTGTGCACAGTAATCTTACAAAATTTTACTTTATGTATTTTTTTCGTTATAGTTACAGGAGTTTGAATTTGTCCCAAATACCAAAACTCATCTTAAAAGCCGCCATTATTTATGTTTTACTTTCAGATATACCAAATTTTTAGTTTCATTACTTAGTTAACATAAAATAAATGAAAACTCAACATCGAAATACCATTTTTTTTTCAACTAAATAAATCATAACACAGTTATAGTTAAAAAAAGGTTTGTTCCTTTGACTCAGCCGATACAAACAGCCATATCCGAAAATATCTACGAAGTCTTTAATTACCAGAATGACCCCAAAGAAATCTACACTTAATTAAGAGTACAAAGTTCTGGCTATTCTACCGTTTAAAAGTGTATCATTCTATCAATAGAATGATTTATCAGTAACATCAAGAATTATTTACATGAAGAAAGGATTTAGAAAGAATCCTCCTCTCTTGATTACATCTCACTAGAATTTGTTACAAAGACCCTCATTACTGTTTACTAGAATTATCAATGCCATTTTGGATCTTCATTAAACTGAGCTTTAAACAAAAACGACAGACATGTATGTGTATGTGTCTCTTTAATGATAATAATTAATTAACTTTTCCGACTATCGAAATGGTTAGAGAAGGTTAGAATAAAAGCGTATATTAGTCAAATATTTGGTATGATCCAAATCTTGAAGATTACGTGGTAATCATTTTGGATAAATGAATTTGAGTGCACCAAGTATCCTCATGAATATTTAACTTTATTTAGATATTCAAAACAGTTTTGCGTTTACTCTTCAAGTCTATTACATTAATATGCCAAATGTTGCTAATTCCTTTCTCAGACAAAATATTTTCTTTATCTTAAAATTATATACGAATTGTAACATCACTATATATCTGCATACAATTCAAACCAAGAAGCACAAAATTATTATTGAATTCAAATGAGAAACAATTGTCTGGCTTCATAAGGAAAACGCTGAATAAAAGATCACCGGTCGTGTAAAAGAAAAGAAACTCTCTTTTATTCTCAGAGGTTTTGGCAAATAATTAATCATTTCCTTTTTGAAAGGACTAAAGAATGTAACCGAAGCAGAACCCTGAAAATCGAACGGAGGGGAATTGGCGTGGGGGAAAATAAACGGGAAATAGAAACCAACTTCCTCTATGTTTCCTGGGCTATCTCTCTTTCCCACGTGCTATTATCCAAACATTTCCCTGTTTTTGATGAAGCAAAAATTATTACTCGTAACAGGATTTTTTTTTTTTTTTTTTTTTTTTTGTTACCTACATTTCGATCAATTCATTTATCCCCAAGGAAAAAATATCACATTTCTTATGAATGATTTAGACGGGCGAGTTTAATTTGCGGTGATAAATGAACAAAAAAACGTTATTTATTACTTATTTTAAATATAGACCAATATATAGTGCTCTATGATGTTTTATACGAGCGCTTATATATATATATATATATATATATATATATATATATATATATATATATATATATATATATATATATATATATATATATATATATATATCCCTTTTTCCCACGCCTCTTGGTGCAAAGGGCTTCTAATAGATTTCCCCAGCCGACTCCTAATTCACGCTTGATAATCCTCAGCTATGTAGGCCTGAGACTTCCAACTCTTCTAGTGCCTTGTAGAGCCCAGTTAGAAGTTTGGTGAACTACTCTCTCTTTGGGAGTGCGAAGAGCATGCCCAAATCCTCTCCATCTACCCCTCACCATGATCTCATCCACATATGGCACTTGAGTAATCTCTCTTACAGTTTCCTTTCTAATCCTGTCCTGCTTTTTCATCTCCCAATATTCTTCTGAGTGCTTTGTTCTCAAATGTACAAAATCTGTTGGATATTGTTCCATTGTCATACCACGACTCATGTCCATACAGTAACTCCGATCTCCCTAAACTGATATATAATCTAATATATATAATATGTAATTTCAGGCGATTTCACTTCCAAAGTTTACTTAACCAAGTCATTGTCTTATTTGCTTTTTACAATCTTGAGCCCAACCTCATATGATATTTCATGCACTCTGGTAACGATATGTTGAAAATCCTGTGGTGTTCTTCTAACAAGGACAGCGTCATCTGCATTCTCTAGGCCAGCTGATTTCCTATTACCCATCTAGTCCACTCCTTCTCCACCCTCCTCATCTGTTCGATGCATTACAAAATCCATGAGGATAATAAACAACATAGGTGACAACACATTTCCTTGAAGTATTCCACTGTTCAGTAAAAAATTTATTTGATAGGACTCCACTAATATTATCTTTGTACTCGCTATGCTGATAACGATACAATTGTTGAAGAATTATTTTATATACTAATTCTGTAGAAAATTTATGAAATTGTGTATATATATTTATCTAAGTTCATATTTGTTTCATCCCTGAAACTCCCCTTTTGCCCTACAATGCAAAATCAAAAAGAAATACTGGAAGTTTCAAGGATAATATGCTCAGTCCATAGATGGCTCTGCTGGCTGTATTTGCAGTTCCTGATTCCATCATCCTTGGGAAAAAAAATTTCACCTACTGGTAATGAGGGAAGAGTTGGGAGGCAGATCAGCCATATTGGACATATTGGATAATGTTTTCTTCGATTGAAGAAGTGCTATGAAGATGGAATAGCAATTTATTTTAAGGCCACCTCTCCCAGTCCTGCAATTGCTTACCACGAGTGCTACCATGAAGTGCAATATGAAGATTTTAGAATACATACATCTCAACAATGGGATCTTCTGCAGCTCTTCAATTTGCATTGGGATTTTAAGGATATGGCTTACCAATCTAGTAAGTTTCCTATGATTTTGTGGCATATGGTTCAACTTTGGTTAAGGGGTTATAATATTTGAAATGAATATTAATTATCAAAGTCTTCAGCCATAATTATAAATTTTCTATAGATTGTAAGCTCATTATAAAATCACTAGTGTTATTTCTAGCTTAATTCCAAGTCTTTGTTTTGTGCATAGTATAGCCTAGTGGGTGTTCAGATTTGCTTAAATCAATATACCATATAAGATTCTATTTTCCTGAGTTTGTGTTTTCTTATTTAATCTAATATTACATAACTTAAGATTTTAGTGAGCC
>NC_090736.1:87032064-87044564 GCF_036898095.1 Palaemon carinicauda
TAAAAAAAAATAACCACGTGTTGCAAACTCACGATTCAGCTATCATGGTGGAGATGCGTCTATTTCAAGTCTATGAACAGAATCCTGAATTCGACAGGAATATGTAGGGGGACTTGTCATAAACTTTTAGTCTCTCTTGATAGCTGAGTCGGTAGGGTCCCTGCCAAGCATAGTTTCTAGCCGTACAGGTGGTGGTTCGAATCACCACCCGGCCAGAAGCTGTTACCATAAAATGAATTCCAAGTGGATATGTATTTCCCAAGATAGAATTCGGTATTAAATGCATTTCGTGGGTGATATTTACATTAATTAAAATCACGTGTGCTTGTGATATATGTTCATATATATATATATATATATATATATATATATATATATATATATATATATATATATATATATATATATATATATATATATATATATATATATATATATATATATATATTTTATTTATTCATTTATTTATTTTTATTTATTCATATATATAGATTGATAAGATATGTCGTTACTTACAATATCGACAGGGAAAATCAATGGTTATTGAATATCTATGTTCATGTTGTTTATGGAAGATGTTCCTTTATATTACATTGCGTTAAGTGGAAATGTGCAGGTTTGTGTACAAATGGATGTTTTATTTATATTTAATTGTAATAAGCATTGTTACTAAGGAATATTGTCTTGTGAATAGTTGTATAATTGGTTAACAATGCGATGTAAGTTGTTTGATAATTTTGTTCGGTTTGTGTTGGATTGTTGGTTCCGTTCGTTCTGTTTCTTTTGTCGTGAGCGAACGAGGCGGAAGTCATGGCTTTGGGAGAGAGAGCGAACGCATTATTTTTACGACAGAGGCAGCAACAGAGGTAACGGCCACAGTTGCTGCCTGTCACTTCTCAACGTATGTAGCGTGGTTTGGAGAACTTAATCAGTGTGAAGAGAATTTCACTTAGATTAACGATGCCTTCCTTCCCAGCATTTAATGAAGTGGATGAATTAGTCAACCGATGTTTGGATGAGTATTATATATTTAATTGCCTTGAATGGGATAAATCGCTAGGGATATGCATATCTGTGCGTGGGATTCCGTGACTGGGTAAAATTGAATATATATTAATGGTATCGTGGTTTACCCGTGCCTATTGTAATCCGAACTCTGCAAGAACTTCATATGAAACTAGTAAGTAATAATTGGGGGGAAAAAGCACAATAGAATATAGTATGTCCATTTGTTTTGGTAACACAACGCAATGAATTCTTTATGTAGAGAAAGGGTCTTGAGTTCTCTTAAACGAATCTGGTAATTAGTAGTTTCTGTAATTGACAAGTCATTATATGTTGTTGCTTGTTTGACCCTAATAAGTAACGATATTTGGTGCCGTGACCAGGATATGTCGGCAGTATATTTGGTGTTGTGAGCCAAGTTAGTAATAGTTTGTAGTACTTGTTCGCGGGATATACGAAGTCGTAAGCCAGTTTGATGAATCTTTAGTATAAGTCCGCAGAAATATGTTGCCGTATTAACCAGGTTTATGTGAAATTTGTGAGATTTTTCGATAATTTCTAAGTTTTGAACGTCGATCATATAAGTTTTGAACGCCGATCATATAATAATTCTTTGGTTCAGTCACCTGTACGATTAAAACCGTTGGTGGTTATATTGGACATTTATGCAGGGTTTTCTTGCTAATAACTATGTTGTGTTGATATTTTGCTGGATAATGCCTACCCTCCCTAACCTTGTTGAATCCTTTTGTTTTTGCGCGTTTCTTTATATTGGTATGCGGTATCCTGCCTGCATAACCAGACGTGGTTAACCAGTCTCCTTTTCTCTTTGTGTGGTGCCGCAAGAGACAGTAAATACTTTTTTTTCGCGCTATTTGTAAGTTAGAGGCACTTCAGACTCGATTAAAACGGTTTCGAATATGAAGTTTGATTAAATTAGTAAGGCCTTGTCCTGCTTGCCTTAAGTCTTAAATTTGGTTTTGTTATTTTCCTTTACTTTTAATTGATGTAAAATTTCTTTTGTTAGAATATTTCTCGTTTGACAATTTAATAATGAATCGTAAAGTAGCTATTGTGGGACATTCTGATGTCAACCATATGGAGAATTGTTTTCATAGTGGTAGATCGGCATTATTGGAACCCTTAGAATATAAGACATTTGGTAGACCAGGGGCTGTTACAACCAACCTTATGACACCTGGCCTGATAACCGAACTTACTACCTATGGGCCTAGTATCACTATCTTGTTCATAGGTAGCAATGACTTAGATGTACCAGGAGATAACCCTAACCTGGTGAATAGTATTCACAAAAATATTCTAGGATTGGTAGAGAGTCTATGTACAATCAATAATTCAGAGGTTTTTATGTTAATAGAAATACAAAAAACACCATCTAGAACCTCTGCCGAAAACTATCAAAAGAGAAAAAACTGTTTAAACAAAAAATTAAAGCGAGATACAAGAGTTAGGGTGATCCCTACTTTATTATCAGAAGGTGATTTACCCAGAGATGGGATTCATTTCCATCATAAAACTTACAAGGTGTTGGCTCAACGTATTTGCATTGAGTCAATTATGTGAAAAGTAAAGGGTGGTAGAAGGTGAGTAGGATCGTGGTTACCCCGTCCTTCCCCTACAGATTTAGGGCTGGGTTAAGTATGGGACAGGCCGTGCCTGCACATTCCACTACGCACGTATAATAAAATTTCTCCTTTTCATTGTTTAATTTGGGAGAAAATTATTGGGTGATTAGTCACCTTTGTGAAAATTTGCTAATAACTTTTTAACCCAGTTATTATAGTTGGATTCATATTTATCATTTATTGAAAATTTGAATATATTTTATTTGTATTGTCAGAGTTTGGTCTTGTCACAATGGAGTCGAAGCGTAGACGTGGCGGTTATAAAACCGTTATCACACGTTTTATTGGGAAGATGACCGAAGTGATCGATTCAACTGATGTTGATGCTATAACTTCCCTTAGGGATTCTATTTTAGATAATTTGAACAAAGTTCTTGCTTTGGATGAACAAATTTTGGATTTAGTTAAAGAAGAAGAAATGTCTGATGAAACGATAAATCAAGCTGAATATGCAAGAGACGTCCGTACATATATCGGCAAACTCAATAGCCCTATTACTAACAGTTTTAAGTTACTAAATCCGCTAACGCAACCACCACCATTACCTACAACCAGTATTAGATTGCCCAAACTGGATCTTCTGCATTACTCTCGAGATATATTGGAATGGAATTCCTTCTGGGAACTATACGATGTGTCAGTACACGAGCGGAAAGACTTGGAACCAATTCAGAAGTTTTCATATTTACGAAGTTCGCTCACAGGAGAAGCTTCGAAATTAATCTCGGGATTTAAATTTGAGGCCGCCAAATATCCACAAGCTGTAGCTCTTTTCTTATCTACTTACGGAAAGAGAGATGAAATTAAGCATGTTCTGGTGAGAAGATTGCTAGAAATGGAGTCTCCTGGTGCCAATTCTGAATCATTGCAAACTTCAGAGCTAATTTTGAATGTTCAATAAGATCGCTGGAAAGTGAAAGGCTGGAATTAAATGAGCTCTGTTATTTTGCTCTATACCAAATTGCCTCAAAGCATGAGTGAGACTGAAGCGTAGGTGTGGAGACGATTGGTTGGTATTAGACAACTTTAAGAAATACCTAGAAGAAGAGATTCGCAATCTAAGAACTTTTGTTTCAATTGATGTGAATAAAACTGAAACTCTGTCGTTAATATCTACATTCACGATAAATCAATCCCAAGCTGTTAGACAGAAAACCAAGGGAAACGTGAATAAGTCCAGTCATCAGTAATCCACAAAATGTGCTCTTTGTGATAAAGAACATTGTTGGACACAGTGCAAAACTTACGCAACCAGAGATGAAAGGTTGAATCGCATCAGAGCTTTGCAGTTATGTTTTGTGTGCGCTTCTAAGAAGCATTTTAGTGTAGACTGTGACAAATCAAGTTGCAATAATGGTTGTAAGATGAGACATCATCGCATCTTGTGTGATAGAGACCAAACAAAAAAGCAAAGCAAGAATTAACAAAGTGGTGTACAAGTGGGAACGCTATCAGTAAATGAGCAGGACAAACCAAATAAGTCAGGTAAGCAATCCATATTACCAACAGCAACAATTTCCCTGAAAGGGAAGAAAGGTCGAATGGTACGACTTAGAAGGCTGTTGGATACTTGTGGCGAGAGGACATTTATTAAAAGATCGGCTCTAGAGAGACTGCAATATAGGTCCAAAGGAGTTGAAAAGATAGCCTTGAGAGGTTATCTAGCTAGTGAACCTGTTCATGAATACGAGTTGATAAGCGTCGCCATACCACATAAAGGTAAGTTGATAATAATGGACTGCAAAGTGGTGGATGAGCTGCCATAATATGCGAAGAAATTTGACGTTAAGAGAAGTTTAAAGTCGTTATGTAAAACTGAGATCAGCTTGGCTGATAAAGATTTTGATTTGCCTGTTGAGAATCAAACAACTATTGAATTGTTGATAGGAGTTGATAATGTTTATAATATTTTGCATCCAGGGTTCAAAAGGGTTAGAAACTCAATATTGTTGCCGACCATATTCAGTTATGTGGTGTCATGCACATGTAATGCTCCCCCCTCTAGGGAGACTCAAGTGATCATTTTGAAGCTAGCTGTACAAACTGAAGAAATTGAAGCTACTCATAATGAAAATCCAAAGACTGATCTGGACGCATTGTGGAGTTTAGACAGACTGGGAATAGATTGTAGTCAGTTGCGAGAACAGGACCAGAGGGTCTTAAAGGTCTTTGAGAGCAGTATTACCTAATCTGAATTTGATAAAAAGTATGTTGTGGCGTTGCCGTGGAGAACCAATAGATTCAAATTGAAGACAAATTTTGGTTTAGCCATGAGTAGACTTCGACAGCAGAGCATCAAGTTTCAGAAGGATGTGGATTACTTGGATCATTATCAGAAAATCTTGCAAGAGCAAGAAGATAGAGGATTCATTGAGAAGGTGATCTATAATAAATCTGATGTGGATTGTCATTACTTGACATATCATGGAGTGCTTAAAGACAGTGCCGCTACTCCAATAAGAATAGTGTTTGATTGCTCATCAAAACAAGGTAAAAATGGATTAAGCCTGAATGATTGTCTATGGACTGGACCACACGTAACGGCTGATCTACTCAGAGTCCTGCTTCAATTTAGATCTAACACTTTTGCTTGCATAAGTGATATTGAGAAGGCACTTTTAATGGTACAGTTACGTGAAGAAGATTGCAATTATACGCGTTTTTTATGGTTGGAAAATCCAACAGATCCCAATAGTAAATTAATAGTATACAGATTTAGAGTAGTATTATTTGGAGCTACATGTTCACCTTTTCTTCTAAATGCAACCATCAAGCACCACTTGTCCACTGTGGTCTCGTGGTTACCCGGTCCAATATAGTGGATGTAGTGGAAAGATTGAAGAAAGGTTTGTACGTAGATAAATTGCAATTTACGGCTAATAGTGAATCTGAGTTGATGGATTTATACTTTAATGCTAACAAATTATTTGCTCAGGCTCACTTATATTTGAAGGAGTGGGTTAGCAATAGCGAGTCTATACAAACTATTGCTGCTGCTTATCAAATTGAAGCCAAACAAAAACAAATTCATATAGTATTGGGATTGAATTGGGATATAATTAAAGACGTTTTAACTATCAATTCAACTCATATTAATAGATCGAGTCAAACAAAGAGAGAGATTCTCAGTACCGTTGCCCAAATATACGATGCATTGGGATTGCTTCTCCCTGTTACTATGAAAGCAAGGATATTTTTGCAGAAATTGTGGAAGCAACATCTGGATTGGGACGAACAACTCACCACCCCGCTACAAGAGGAATGGAGTGAAATACGCAAGGACTTGGAGAAGTGTTTTGAAATTTCTTTTCCTAGCAGTGCTAGCCTAGGAACTGAGGATACCTTACACATATTCTGCGATGCTACCGAAACTTCATATGGTTGTGTGGCCTATAAAGCAAATGGTGAAAGCTCTATATTAGCAAAGGGCAGAGTGGCACCCATGAAGGAATTGACAATTCCGAAATTGGAACTAATGGCATTGTTGCTAGGAGAAAGAATGACAAAATTTATTATTGATTCCTTTGATGAGAAGGAATTTAGACAATTATATGTCTGGTCAGACAGTAAAGTCACCCTTAGCTGGATTGTGTCCAGTAATGTTCTGCCTGTGTTTGTGAGAAACAGAGTAATTGAGATTAACTCTTTGATTCCCGGGTCAGTCCTGTCTTATATACCGTCATCTGAAAATCCCAGTGATTGGTTGACACAGGGAAAGAGTGCTAAGGTGTTAGCAAAGAACTCCTTTTGGTGGGAGGGACCTCCTTGGTTAAAAAATCACACACTGCCAATTGAAAGGTCATGGGTTGGGTGTACACATATACAAGGTGAACAGGACATTGTGGTCAATGTTGTAGGGGACATAGATGCAACACGTCTGCTGGATTGGGAAAGATTCAGCAGAGCTGACAAGGTCTTTAAGACCATAGCTTGGATAATGCGATTTGTAAAGAATTGCAAACTATCAACCGTTGACAGAAAAACTAGTAGTTTGACTCTGGAAGAGTTACAAGAAGGAAAGGTCAAAACAATTGTTCTCGTGCAGAAAGAGTACTTTCCAAAAGAATATAAAGTCCTGAAGAGGGAGGAATCAAACCTAAAATTGACATTAATTTGCCAGTTGAATTTGTTTTTGGATAATAATGTAATGAGATGTAGAGGCAGGTTGGAACACGCGACACTGCCTGAAGAAGTCATATTTCCTACTTTATTGCCAAAGGGTTGGTTCTGAGTAAGTTGTTAATAAGACGACATCATGTGATGCAAGCACACATAGGGGTGAACGCTACTGTAGCTAGTGTAAGACAGGAGTTCTGGATACCACAGCTGCGACAACTGGTCAAGAGCATGTTACATCATTGCGTGATCTGTAAGAAAGTTCAAGGAAAACCACATAGAACTAATATAATGCCCCCATTACCGGAATTCCGGGTACAACGGAAACAACCTTTTAGCATTACGGGGGTGGATTACACCGGGGCGTTATGGATAAAGGAAGGAAGCAAAATCCGGAGAAGGTGTATGTCATACTATTCACATGCCCGATCACTAGGGGTATACATCTGGAAGCAGTCAGAAGTCAGTCCGCTGACTCATTCCTCATGGCCTTCCGGAAGTTTAGCAGCCGTAAAGGCTTTCCTTCACTAATGTTGAGTGACAATGCCACTACTTTCGTAGCAGCATCTGAATATCTGAAAACAATGGCAGATAACCCCCTTTTTCAAAACCATCCGGAGAAAATAGAGTGTAAGTAGAAATTTATACCAGCAAGAGCACCTTGGTTTGGTGCAATCTGGGAGAGATTGATCGGACTATTGAAAACCTGTATGAAGAAGGTAATCGGTCGAGCTCTTCTCAGTTATGATGAATTATCCTGCATTTTGGGGGAATTGGAATCCATCATAAATGACAGGCCACTAAGCTACACATCGGGGGACCTTGATCAGAAGGAGATTTTAACTCCTACTCACCTGATCTTGGGTAGAAAATTAAGATCCTTTCCCAAGGAAACTATTAATTAGGAGGAGGTATCTGAAGACCCATTGTATAGTAAAACTGAAAATGTAGAAAGGAGATTCCTTTACTTATCCAAATTGTGTGATCAGTTATGGAAAAGATAGGAACATGAATATTTGATTTCTTCAAGAGAGACTCATCGAATTGGAGTCCAACATAATTCTTGGCCCAAAATAGGAGATGTCGTCCTCGTACATGATGAATCCATCATAAATGACAGGCCACTAAGCTACACATCGGGGGACCTTGATCAGAAGGAGATTTTAACTCCTAATCACCTGATCTTGGGTAGAAAATTAAGATCCTTTCCCAAGGAAACTATTAATTGGGAGGAGGTATCTGAAGACCCATTGTATAGTAAACCTGATAATGTAGAAAGGAGATTCCTTTACTTATCCAAATTGTGTGATCAGTTATGGAAAAGATGGGAACATGAATATTTGATTTCTTCAAGAGAGACTCATCGAATTGGAGTCCAACATAATTCTTGGCCCAAAATAGGAGATGTCGTCCTCGTACATGATGAAGGGCCAAGAAACAAATGGAAATTGGGTCAGGTGATTCAGGTGCATGTGGGGTCTGACAATGTAGTTTGGGTAGCTACCCTCAAAACCTCCCATGGCCAGATCATGCGTCCCATTGTGAAGTTGTACCCGTTAGAGTTATGGCAAGAAGTAGAGACTCCTGATCCTGCCAAAATTCCTGAAGTGAGTACCCGACCATCCAGGAAGGCTGCTCAGGTGGCTGCAGAAACTAGAAAAGATTTGATTCAAAAGGGACTGTTGTAAATACTTGTATTATAACTTTTTGTGGCAGGGAATTCGTCGTTACTTACAATAATGACATGGAAAATTAATGGTTATTGAATATCTGTGTTCATGTTGTATATGGAAAATGTTCCTTTATATTACATTGCGTTAAGTGGAAATATGCATGTTTGTGTACAAATGAATGTTTTATTTATATTTAATTGTAATAAGCATTATTACCAAGGAATATTGTCTTGTGAATTGTTGTATAATTGGTTAACAATGCGATGTAAGTTGTTTGATAGTTTTGTTCGGTTTGTGTTGGATTGTATGGTTTCGTTCGTTTTGTTGTTTCTTTTGTCGTGAGCGAACGAGGCGGAAGTCATGGCTTTGGGAGAGAGAGCGAACGCATTATTTTTACGACAGAGGCAACAGAGGTAACGGCCACAGTTGCTGCCTGTCACTTCTCAACGTATGTAGCATGGTTTGGAGAACTTAATCAGAGTGAAGAGAATTTCACTTTGATTAACGATGCCGTTCCTTCCCAGCATTTAATGAAGTGGATGAATAAGTCAACCGATGTTTGGATGAGTATTATATGTTATTTAATTGCCTTGAATGGGATAAATCGCTAGGGATATGCATATCTGTGCGTGGGATTTCGTGAATGAGTAAAATTAAATATATATTAATGGTATCGTGGTTTACCCGTACCTATTGTAATCCGAACTCTGCAAGAACTTCATATGAAAATAGTAAGTAATAATTGGGGGGAAAAAGCACAATAGAATATAGTATGTCCATTTGTTTTGGTAACACAATGCAATGAATTTTTTATGTAGAGGAAGGGTCCTGAGTTCTCTTAAATGAATCTGGTAATTAGTAATTTCTGTAATTGACTGAAGTCATTATATGTTGTTGCTTGTTTGACCCTAATAAGTAACTATAAGATATATATATATATATATATATATATATATATATATATATATATATATATATATATATATATATATATATATATAAATATATATATATATATATATATATATATATATATATATATATGTATATGTATACGTATACGTATATGTATAAGTATATGCATATGTATATGTATATGTATATATATATATATATATATATATATATATATATATATATATATATATATATATATATAATGTATAAGTACATATACACATATACATTCACACACTCACACACACACACACACACACACATATATATATATATATATATATATATATATATATATATATATATAATATATATATATATATATATATATATATATATATATATATATATATATATATATATAATATATATATATATATATATATATATATATATATATATATATATATATATATAATAACTTTCGAAGGATCTTTGATTTGTTGAAATATTTCAAACTTTATATCCATTATGGCTTGTTAAATGAAGTGAATTCTTTTATATAGATGGGATTCGAAAGCTAACACAAATCGATAGCCACTGAATAAAAGGATAGATTTATCGAAATAGCTGTTGTGGCAGAATAAATGAAATCAGGAAATTGCATTTTCTTTCACCAAAGGTTCTTGTAAGAATATCTAAAGAAATTATATAAATGCGAGGATTCCTATAGGAAAAACACTGACACTCCTAAGGAAATTAAATTTAATGAAAATTGCATCTGAGAGAAGCGGTTTCCAAAAAGCATTAGGAAAGTAGCTGGATATAGAGACATTGAAGGGAGACAGAGAAGACACAGACATTAAATCTAAGAATGCACAGCCAGAATACAACAAATTAAAGAAGAGAGGAAGAGAAAATGGGAAGAGTTCTGGATCATCACAAGGAAAAAAAAAAAAGATTCCAGCAACTGCCTGAGCACAAGCATAGAATTACATGCAAGTCATGACCGCAAAGCATCGGCAAGAAACTCTTAATACTCCACAGATGACCTGTCGGAAGCGAGAAATTCTAAATAGGATTCATTAATCTAGCAGATAATCTAATTGATGAACCACTAGAGGTTTCTCAAGACCTTTGTTCTCAAATATCACTACATTGAGAAGCTGCACCTGAAGTTAAAAGAATAACAACAGAAGCCTTATAGACTACCTCCTTCAAAAAGGTACGAGGGAAAAATAGACCTGACATCGACTTTCATTACATATATGACTGGAGAAGTTCGATCTCAACGAGGAATATTCTAAAACAAACTTCTTTTAACATATGATGGAAGCCACAAAAGAAATACGCAGAAACCTGGTCATTATTTTACACACTGGTGACAAATCGAAAGGGTAAGTATTCACGAAATGGGGAAAATGCCTAGAAAATAATTATAACATCTTTCTAGACTTTTGTATGCTCTATCCCCTAATAAAGAAACCTACATGCCCTAAGTAGGGGGAACACACACAGGTACAAACCACGTATGTGTTTATAGTATGAAAAGTAATGGACCAATAACACTACCCAAAGGAGCACCAGAAATCACATTCCTATACTCAATATTGGGCTTGTGATAAATACCAGGCATTCATGGCCCATCTGTTAAGCCTTGCAACTCACCGTTTAAAAACAAGAGGAAGAGGAAACAGATAGAATAGCAGGCTGGGTGTACCCGTACCCTCCAGCAAGAGAACTCTAACCCAATACGGTGTAAGTCCATGGGACACAGGCTATGGCACTTCCCAAGACTAGAGAACAATTGTATGATTTGAGTGTCCTTCTCTTAGAAGAACTGCTTACCATAGCTAGAGTTTCTTCTACTCATACCAAGTGAAAGGTAGCCACTGAGAAATTACGGTGCAGTAGTTAACTACTTGAATGAAGGAGAATTATTTGGAAGGCTTAGTGTTGTCAGGTGTATGATGAGAGTGGAGAATGTGTAAAGAACACGACAGACTGTTCAGTGTATATATAGGAAAGGAAAACTAAACCGTAATTAGAGAAGGATATAATATAGTACCATCTGGCAAGGACCTAATAGCTAGTAAGTGGTAGTATCTCAAATGGTGGCTGGTACCTTGGCTAACCTACTACCATAGTGTGATTGATTGTAAAAACTAGCCAAAATCAATAAATACTTGACAAAGACAGCTTTGGGGGAAGTACTCGAAACCGATGCTGTAAAAGAATAAATGAAATCAGATGTGCTGCACGTGTTTCATACACGCTCATATACTGAAATGCTATTGTTGTTTTTATCTATCACTCTCTCCCACGCTGAAAATAGAAAAACCTATTTAAGCTTGCCATTACATATTTCACATTATTGGAATTTTTGTGCTACTGCTGTCTTCAACTGTTTGTACAAAAGCTTATTTTGTTGAATAAAGGTACTTACATTCTCCTCGGTGTCGGTACTAACAGAAAGGCGAGGTAAATGTAAGTAACTATATTCAACTCGATAATGACCTTGTATACAAATGATTAAGGAAAACATCACAAAAATTCCATCAATGTGAAGCACAATGGCAAGATTAAAATGGTTTTTCTTTTACCAGTGTGGATAAAAGAGCGAGGGATAAAAAAGCAAGGAAATAGGACAACTCGATGCAAGCCCAACTCGATGCGGCCAACACGATGCAGCCAACTCGATGCGTCCAACTCGATACATCCAGTTGAATGCATTACATATTTTGATTTATTAATAAGATTGCAGTGCTGAAGTATAAAAATAAAAGTAAAATTTATAAAAAGTTATGAGCTTTTCCACGTGGAAATTCCAGGGCAGTTCTTACACCAATATTTAAAACTATATTTTGAAGTCTATCATCTGCATTACGATATTCTTTTTAAAGGTGAGGTATGACCTGCAATGAGTTGCTCCAGAAATGTGTTTGCTTTTTTTGGATTTTAAGTATGTATGAATTTCCAAATTGTAGGAGGTTCGTTCATAGAAGTTCCACAAGGCTGGAGGGGAGAAAGAGAGTGGGCGTCGGCTGCTGGTACCCAGTCTATTTATGCGACATAAATAGTTATCTTCAAACCACCATGCTAGTAACGTGTGCTCATCTCACAGCTGCTCTAAAATAACATCGAAATATTCGTCGATATGATC